>NW_004954692.1:0-1105 GCF_000317375.1 Microtus ochrogaster
CCTCTAAGCTGCAGGAGGCTCAGGTATTTCTTTTCCCTTTCCTGGTCCATAACTGACATTTCCTGTCCAACGTCACCACTTAAGAGGTCAATCACAGTCTCCTGTAGAGGGATGAATAAGCCAAGCATGCCCGACCCTTCCCAGGATACACGGGTGAGGTGGCCTGTGGGCGGGTCTTCTGTACTTTCCAGCAGACCGGTGGCACAGCAGCTGGGCGAGCAGGGATGGGCGGCGTGGACACACCCCCTGGGCTGACTGGCCCTGACTCACAAGTTCAGGAGATAAGTTAGCGGCCTGGAAACTCCAAGGCTCTGCCTTCTGACTCATTACTATTACCCACAGCAAGTCATTTCACTTCTCAGTTTGCGTTCGTCCACAGTCATCCCACACTCCCGGGGAAGGGCTCGGGGCATGACTCAGTCAGATCTTTTATTTATTTATTTAACGTGTACAGATTGGGGTGGGGGTGGGGTCAGAGAACAATTTTTGTCCGTTCTCTCCTTTCACCTTGAAAGTCCTGAGGATCGAACTCAGCTTGTCAGTGCCTTTACTCCGAGACCCATCTCACCAGTCCGACCATTCAGATCAAAAGAAAGCTGTTCAAAGAGACCTCATTCCTCAGGTCTTTTGATTACCTAACATTTGACTCTCCCACATAGCAAGTCCATCAGTGGCCACAGATCCCACCCCCATCCCACCTACAGCAATTTGACTGACATCCGTCACCGCTGTATGAGGCTCCCTACAATTTCCTTTTCAATCTCCCTTTCCAATTCCCTTTATCAGTTCCTTCTGATTATAAAGAGAAAGCTCTCTCTCTCTCTAAAATAAAATGTAGGCCCTGGAGTTGTGGTTCAACACTTTGCCTACCGTGTACAAGGCTGGGCTCGAATCCCAGCATTACAAAATTAAATGAAGAAGTAAAATAAAATAAACTCCAGAAGTTATCAAGGAGGATGAAGAAGATTGTTTCTGGGGCCAAAGAGATGGCTCAGCAATTAAGAGTGCTTGTTCTAGCCGGGCGATGGTGGCGCACGCCTTTAATCCCAGCACTCGGGAGGCAGAGGCAGGCGGATCTCTGTGAGTTCGAGACCAGCCTGGTCTA
>NW_004954693.1:0-1105 GCF_000317375.1 Microtus ochrogaster
GTAAGAAAAGATAGCATAATGGTGTTAAGGGGGAGAATATGACCACAAATACAGTACACATTTATATAAAAATTAGACACATGCATTCACTTACAGAGTAATAGTAGAATGGGTCAGGAGGTCAAAGGACTTGATGAACAAGTCTGAGGACCTGACTTTAGTCACTGGGATCCATGGTAAAAGCTAAGACCTGAAAGTTGGGATACATATGAACATACACACATATAAATACAAAAGTAAAATTTTTCTATGTGTGAGTATATATGGCAGATGCCACAAGAAATATAAGATTAAACAACGTCAAATTGCTGTTTCTTTAGTTTAATAATATTTGTATATTCATTCAAACCTACATGTGTGGATGAATTTTTAAAAAAATTATAAAGATGGGACTATGTTCTATAATTTTAAAAGGATTTCATATTGCTTGGGGGAAAAGAAATCTAGAAGGTACAGAAGTAGATTGCTGGTGTCTTTGAGGGTCTACCTTCCCTGGCTGTTTCCTTTCTTCTTCTCTGGTCCTTTCTACCTTGCCAAGAACAGCTCAGGACTCTAAAGACCATAATGGACTAGAAATTTCCAACATTAGGAGCTCTAGTAAATGCTTGCTCTCTTACTGTCAGGTATCTAGATCACAGAGACAAACAAATAAAATGGGACATCTGGTGGCTGGAGGGATGGTTCAGAAGTTAAGAGCACTTACTGCTCTGGCAGAGAACCCTGATTTGTTACCTAGCACACGTGCCACGTGGCTCGCAGCAGCTGGTAATTCAAGCTCTAGGAGGAAGTAAGCCTCTGGCCTCCTCAATCACCTGTACAAACACACACACACATACACCACATACACATACACACACACACAGTTAAAACAACAATAAAAGGAGAATTGTGGTCAAGAAAGAACAGCATCATTGGCATAGTAGGAAGATAATTTACATTGTACTTTGGGCAGGCTCTCCACTATACGGGCATATTTTGTACCATAGGAGAAAAGGATTCTTCTCTCTGTTTGTCCAACCAACAAAAAGCTGAGCTCAGAAGTTTTGGCCTTTTAGGATTCTGCCTCAAATTGTGTGGCATGCTGGAAAATATGAAGCTTCCTTTA
>NW_004954694.1:0-1105 GCF_000317375.1 Microtus ochrogaster
TGGAACTAGCTCCTGTAGACCAGGCTGGTCTCGAACTCACAGAGATCCGCCTGCCTCTGCCTCCCGAGTGCTGGGATTAAAGGTGTGTGCCACCATCGCCCGGCTTTCCTATTCTTTTATAACTGTCTATTTCACTTTATAATAACTGACAAGATCCACAGAACTATTAAGTTCTTACTTATAGGCTGCTTCATTTCTAAGGTTCAAACCTTCCCTTTGCACATCTGCTCTCCTATTTTCTCTTAGCTGAGCACTGGATTTCATCCCTTATTTCTACTTTTATATTCTCATCAGTTTTCATTCTCACAGTTATCAGAATTTCATTTAGTAATTAAGAATGTGAACTGTGTCGTGAGGGCACCCAAGTCCTCAGTTCACCTTGATCCTTTTGAGCCCTGTCATATGCATGCGCACATATAGCCTCATGAGTTCTCATTTTCCTAATTCATGACAGGGAGTCATGCATCTAAAGTGCGGTGCTGGGGCACAGGACAGCTCTCAGGGAAAAGCTGTGCTACCACAGTAAAGTCTTGCCAGTCCTAAAGGAGCCATCCAAGGTTTTTGGCCACTATTTTATGTCTTTCCTGTGATCATATGATCGTGTGGGTTTTTATGTTCAGGTGTGCCTGTTGCTATGTTGCTATTTTCTAACTTCCCTTACTCCTCTGGCTTCACTTACCAGTAACGGCCTGTGGTGTGACATTTATGTAGCACGAATGCATATCCTAACTGGGCTTAGCACCTCCCATCCTCCTCCTAGCTTTAACATCAGTTAAAAGTTTGTGCTGAGATTTTTGGTGTTATATCTTAATCTCCAAATTAACTGTTCTTCTGCCGACACTTTAGCATTCATCACAGGGTTAGAATGTGACTGCACACGAAAGGGCTTCAGTGATACACTGTCTGCATAGTTTATCTGCCCAAATCAGCCACTCGCTATAAAGAGCCAACAGCAGCTTCTCATCAGTGGACTCTGCACTTACGGGGAATTCAATGCCCATAAAAAACGTTAGGAGCCGGGCGGTGGTGGCGCACGCCTTTAATCCCAGCACTCGGGAGGCAGAGGCAGGCGGATCTCTGTGAGTTCGAGGCCAGCCTGGTCTAC
>NW_004954695.1:0-1105 GCF_000317375.1 Microtus ochrogaster
CATCTGTAACTCCAGTTCCAGACAATCTAAAAACCTTGAGGACTCTGCAGGCAGCAGGTTCACACATTGTGCACTGACACACATGCCGGTATGCGTAATTAATTTTTTTAAAAATAAAGTATAGTTATGGAAACAGATTATCCTTATGTTAGATGTGCAGATGCCTGACAGACTAGGTCTCTTCTCACATCCCTAACTTGGGGCCTTTTCTTCTTACCCGCCCAGTCAAATACCAAATGGATCTAACATTTGTCACCTCAATTATCAGAACTGCAAAAAACTAACTTTAAAAAATCAAATTTCAGAGAAGAAAGGCATAAAACTGATGTGCAGCCTGGCTGTCCCCAAAGATCTCAATTATCATATCCCCACTCTCTACGACAGAAATTTCCAATCCCCTTCATCACAGACACATTTCTTTTAAAATTTTATTTACTTATATTAATTACAAATATGTGACTGTGTGAGTTTCTGTGTACCATGTGCATGCAGGTGCTCTGTGAGGTTAGAAGAGGGGAATGAGCCCCCTAAAATGGAGTGGTTGGTGGCTGTGAGATACTGTGTGGATGTTGGGAAGCAATCTTGCATCCCTTGCATGAGCAACAAATGCTCTTAACCATTGAGCCATCTCTCCTGCCCCACAGGCATACTACTTATAGATGACTCTTAATTCTAATACCTGAAGAAAATAGACGCCCTGGTAAGTAAGGACTGGTGAGAGTTAACTTAGGTGATATAAAATTGTTGGTGATCTGAAAATGCAAAGGTACCTCACACAAAGAACAGAATAACAGTAACAACTGGTATAAGATCCCAGAGCAAACCCACACTTCTCTTCCAAAGAGCAGGCCATGTTCATGCAGAAGTCACTTTTCTGTTATTGCTGTTTTGTTTGGTCAATATTCCTAAAAATAGGAAAAAGCTTTTCTCTTTTTTTTTTTTTGTTTTGTTTTGTTTTTTCGAGACAGGGTTTCTCTGTGGTTTTTGGAGCCTGTCCTGGAACTAGTTCTTGTAGACCAGGCTGGTCTCGAACTCAAAGAGATCCGCCTGCCTCTGCTTCCCAAGTGCTGAGATTAAAGGCGTGAGCCACCACTGCCAGGCTAGG
>NW_004954696.1:0-1105 GCF_000317375.1 Microtus ochrogaster
ATACAGAATTCTTAAAATAAATCTGTCTGAAAATTTTTATTAAATAATTATTAATGAAGAAACCCTGCAGATTTACAGCCAGTTCAAAGGAGAGAGAGAAAAAAAAGAACAGATATATTTTCTAGATCCAGGATGTCGGAAGGAATTTGCAAACAGACTGGAAACCAGCTCAGTCCACGGGAGGCAGAATTTCTGAATGAAAAGAGCCCTGGTCACACGCACCAGTCCCTGACAAGAATCCTTCGCAGGCCCTAGGGCTGTCCACAGCTTAAGGCTCCACAAGGGGTTGGACAGTCGGCTCCATTGGCTAAGTACCGGCCAGGCAAGCATGAGGACTTGAGTTTGGATTCCTAGTGTCCATGTTAGAAGCCAACCAGGGTGATACACGCCTGCGATCCTAGCACTGGGAGGAGGGGGCGGGGCTGAGTCATGTGGTTCCTATCAGCTCCCTGGCCAGCTAGTCTGTCTGGATTGGTGAGTCCCAGGTTCAGTGAGAGAAGGGGCCAGGTGGTGGTGCTGCATGCCTTAAATCCCAGCACTTGGAAGAGGTAGATGAATCTCTGAGTTCGAGCTCAGCCTGGTATACAGAGCAAGCTCTAGGACAGGCTCCAAAGCTACAGAGAAACCCTGTCTCAGAAACAAACAAAAAAAAAAAAAGTGGGGGGGGCTGGAGAGATGGCTAAAAGGGCTGGAGAGATGGCTCAGAGGTTAAGAGCACTGGCTGCTCTTCTAGAGGTCCTGAGTTCAATTCCCAGCAACCACGTGGTGGCTCACAACCATCTGTAATGAGGTCTGGCGCCCTCCTCTGGTGTGCGGGTGGGCATTCATCGAGGCAGAATGTTGTATACATAATAAATAAATAAATCTTTAAAAAAAAAAAAGTGGGGGGAGTATAATAGAAATCCCTAAATGCCTGTATTCACAGTTTGCAAGTTATGGATAGCCTCAACCGAGGAATGGATAAAGAAAATGTTGTATTTGCAAATAATAGGATTTTTCATTGTTTCTCAACCTGACAAATAAGAAGATTGGAAGACTGGAAGATTGTGTCATTTGCAGGTATGGATAGATCAAATAAATCAGAGTCAGAAAAAAAAAAAAAAAA
>NW_004954697.1:0-1105 GCF_000317375.1 Microtus ochrogaster
AGACTTGAGAGGGAGGGGGAGAGGAGTGGGGGGAGGGCGGGAGGAGTGGGAGGCTGGGAGGAGGCGGAAATTTTTTTTCTCAATAAAAAAAAAGAAAATAAGGCTGAAAATAGTGAAAATGAAGTAGCTTTTAATACACTATCCCGCATAAAGAGACCAACATAGAGAAAAAGAAATGGCTAGCATGATTTGACACAAGGGGAAGGTTTTTAAAGTTCAGAGAAAGTCCTCTCCTTTTTTCCTCAAGCCAGCAGCACCTGCCCACTTCCCAAATTCCCTCTCATTGGGTTAGGACATGAAGTCTTATCTAATATCAATTCGTGGTTTAGGACTGTCCCCTTTTTCAAATGGTGAGCTCAGTCACTTAGCAGACTACCTGTATCTCAGAATTTTGGAACACACTAGCATGTGCCAGCAACCAGCTGAGGTAAAATAGGAAGCTAGTGCTCACTGCTTATCTGTAACTGATGGACTCTAAGCATGTCTCAAACCAAACAGGACTGTATTATTAGGGCACAAATTTTTAAAAAGAAGGTAACTAACAAGTACATTTAAGTTCTTTGAGAGGAAAACAACAAAACTCTCATTAAAAAATAAAAGGCTAATCAAATAAATGCAAATTAAACCAACTCTGATATTCCATCTTCATCTGTCAAAATGACCAAGATCAAAAACACTGATGATAACTTATGTTGGAGAGGATGTGGAGTAAAGGGAACACTCCTGCATTGCTGGAGGGAGTGCAAGCTGGTACTTTGGAAATCAGTGTGGTGATTTCTCAGAAAATTAGGAAACAACCTTCCTCAAGATCCAGCGATACCACTTTTGGACATATACCCAAAAGATGCTCAATCATACCAGAAGGATATGAGCTCAACTATGTTCATAACAGCATATTCATAATAGCTAGGACCTAGAAACAACCTAGATGCCACTCAACCGAAGAATGAATAAAGATGTGGTACATTTACATAATGGAGTACTACTCAGTAGTTTAAAAAACATAATGACATCTTGAAATTGTTTTTTTTAATTCTTTTTTTATAGAGGAAAGGAAAAAAAAACAGGTTTCCACCTCCTCGCAGCCTCCCATTTCCCTCCCCCT
>NW_004954698.1:0-1105 GCF_000317375.1 Microtus ochrogaster
CCTAGCCTGGCAGTGGTGGCTCACGCCTTTAATCTCAGCACTTGGGAAGCAGAGGCAGGCGGATCTCTTTGAGTTCGAGACCAGCCTGGTCTACAGAGCTAGTTCCAGGACAGGCTCCAAAAACCACAGAGAAACCCTGTCTCGAAAAAACAAAACAAAACAAAAAAAAAAAAAAGAGAAAAGCTTTTTCCTATTTTTAGGAATATTGACCAAACAAAACAGCAATAACAGAAAAGTGACTTCTGCATGAACATGGCCTGCTCTTTGGAAGAGAAGTGTGGGTTTGCTCTGGGATCTTATACCAGTTGTTACTGTTATTCTGTTCTTTGTGTGAGGTACCTTTGCATTTTCAGATCACCAACAATTTTATATCACCTAAGTTAACTCTCACCAGTCCTTACTTACCAGGGCGTCTATTTTCTTCAGGTATTAGAATTAAGAGTCATCTATAAGTAGTATGCCTGTGGGGCAGGAGAGATGGCTCAATGGTTAAGAGCATTTGTTGCTCATGCAAGGGATGCAAGATTGCTTCCCAACATCCACACAGTATCTCACAGCCACCAACCACTCCATTTTAGGGGGCTCATTCCCCTCTTCTAACCTCACAGAGCACCTGCATGCACATGGTACACAGAAACTCACACAGTCACATATTTGTAATTAATATAAGTAAATAAAATTTTAAAAGAAATGTGTCTGTGATGAAGGGGATTGGAAATTTCTGTCGTAGAGAGTGGGGATATGATAATTGAGATCTTTGGGGACAGCCAGGCTGCACATCAGTTTTATGCCTTTCTTCTCTGAAATTTGATTTTTTAAAGTTAGTTTTTTGCAGTTCTGATAATTGAGGTGACAAATGTTAGATCCATTTGGTATTTGACTGGGCGGGTAAGAAGAAAAGGCCCCAAGTTAGGGATGTGAGAAGAGACCTAGTCTGTCAGGCATCTGCACATCTAACATAAGGATAATCTGTTTCCATAACTATACTTTATTTTTAAAAAAATTAATTACGCATACCGGCATGTGTGTCAGTGCACAATGTGTGAACCTGCTGCCTGCAGAGTCCTCAAGGTTTTTAGATTGTCTGGAACTGGAGTTACAGATG
>NW_004954699.1:0-1105 GCF_000317375.1 Microtus ochrogaster
ATATTCAATCACACAAATGAGCCCAGTTTCCTCAATTTAAATATAAAACCATATCAAATGCATATGCTTATGTGTTTGACCTGAGTGAGAGATGTGACCTTGCAATGACAAGCATAGATGTGTGCAACTGTGTGGGAGGCAGTATCCAACACATAAGAAAATACTACAACTGTGACTTAGATAAAAGGTTTCCAGAAGGAAATACATTTACATAATTTAAGATATTAAATTAGTTATTATGTTTAACGAAATTAGAACAATGTCTGGTACATAATAAGTACTATATAAATGTTCCTCATCTTCTCATTATTATTATAATTATCAGCATAGTCATTGGAAATCATAAAGCATATTGACACTGAGATGATTAAAAAAGGGACACCTTTGTTCCTGAAGCTGCCTGGCATATGTTTTAAGGCAATAAACCATCAACTCCACTAATGGAACTAATAGGTTAAGTTTCCCTTGTTGCCTGAATTATTTCCCTGAGAAAATTAAATTTTCTTAATAGAAAATCTAATTTTATCTCCAGTAACTTGGAAATCTTAATTAGTGACACAAAAGCCATGTTAAAATTACTTAGATCAGGAATAAACACATCATTATACCAAAATAAACAAGTTGAAGTGCTACTGTAGTTTAGTTGACATTCTACACACAATGTGTTGATAAAAAAAAAAAAGATAGAAACAGGCAATTTCAAAAAGCAAGAAAAAACATCAGTCCCATAAATTAAATTGATTAACTTTCATACTTAATCAATCACAGGCATAAATCTTACACAATCTGCTGGTGACCTCAGTCATTCTGTTTAATCATGCACACCAATAGCAGTGTAATGCCTGATTTTCCAATTAAAACAACTTTGCAATTAGATCTAATTATCGTGTTCCAATTAAATAGGTTAAATGCAGCAGTATTCAATAAATTTAAGCCCCATACTTCTCTCTTGGTAAAAAGGTTCTCTAACATTGTTTGGATACATAATCCTTTTGGTGCCACGGCTTAACAAAAGGAAGATGGAAAGGTCAACAGCTTGGGTTTGAAATACCATAAGCCAGACATGGTAGAAAAGAGCAAGTATCCCGAGTTTCTCAATTATCCC
>NW_004954700.1:0-1105 GCF_000317375.1 Microtus ochrogaster
AAGATAAGAATATACACAGTGCTGATGCCCATGAGTGCAGGGTGATTGTTACAGCAATGATTATAGTCTGTGCTTGATCAGTGGTGCTTATTTCTCCAATAATGCTTCATTTTTCTTCTAGATTAATAATGATTTGAACAGCATTGATTTTTAATTTTTATTGAGACAAAAAAAAAGTTTCTGCCTCCTCCCAGGCTCCCATTTCCCTCCCCCTTCTCCAACCCTTCTTCCCTTTCCCCCACTCCTCTTCCCCAACATCTCTAGTCCAAAGAGCAGTCAGGGTTCCCTGCCCTGTGGAAAGTCCAAGGTTATCTGCTATTGATCTTCAATAATAAAACAATTTCTATATCCACAGGAAATGGAAGAGTTTGCACAGAATTCTGGCAAACAGGGTGTCATGATGTTTTCTCTGGGGTCAATGATCTCAACTCAAGAAAGGGCCAACACAATTGCATCAGCCCTTGCACAAACTCCACAAAAGGTAAAATGAGATCATGGAAGGCAATTGTCTACTTAGTTTAGTCAAGTCTGGAAAGGGGTAACACTGGAAGGTTCCTTTATGTAAAATTAAGTATTATGATTGCCCTTAGTCAGGTTAGAAACAAAGATAAAGATGAAGAGAGTCATCTGGACCTGTCCTGTTATCAATCCTATTTCTACTGGATTCTACTACATTCTACATAATGTGTTTTTGATGACAATAACCGTTACCGAAATATCGTGATCGCAGGGAAGTGTGGTGAGTGAGTGCAATCTAAAATTCTCTAGTGATGATACTGGGAACAAAACTTCCCAAAAATAACTAAATTCTCAGTGGTCACTTAAACCTTTTCCTTGAGCCTTGTTTGAATCCAGATATTCATGGAAAATGAAAGTTTATTTAAAACTTTGTTAGCAGATATAGAAAAATATCTGTAGTATAGCATTAATAGTCTTCCAGGTCTGCAGTAGCATAGAGACTTCCTAATTTTCCCTTTCCTCTTCATGAGAATGCTGAACTAGGATTGCTTAGTTACCACTCAGAAGAGGTCTCAGTGAATGGAAAAGATACAGCTCACCATCTCAGTCCCTTTGGACCCTGTTCATTAGGGGGGAAAAAAAGGAA
>NW_004954701.1:0-1105 GCF_000317375.1 Microtus ochrogaster
TCCCGAGTGCTGGGATTACAGGCGTGCGCCACCACCGCCCGGCTCATTTTCATTTTTATAAGTTTTTTGTTTTTGTTTTTTCGAGACAGGGTTTCTCTGTGTAACAGTCCTGGCTGTCCTGGAACTCTCTTGGTAGACCAGGCTGGCCTCGAATTCACTGAGATCTGCCTGCTTCTGCCTCCCAAGTGCTGGGATTAAGGGCACCCAGTATAAATATTTACTTTTAATTATGTTTGTGCATGCGTGTGTGTGGGGGTATGTGCGCATAAGTGCAGTGCATGTATAGACCAGAAGAGGGCGTTGAGTCCCTGAAACTGGAGTGTGTTTGTGAACCACTCCATACGGGTACAGTTCTGGGAGCCCAACGTGGGTCCTTCCTACTTAGCCTTTTCTTCAGCTGCAGATTTTTAAGTTTTTTTTTCTTTTTCGTTTTTCTTTTCTTTTTCTTTTTTTTTTTTTTTTTTTTTTTTCTGTTTTTTGCAACTGGGTTTCTCTGTAGCTTTGGGGTATGGTCTCGAACTCACAGAGATCCGCCTGCCTCTGCCTCCCGAGTGCTGGGATTAAAGGCGTGCGCCACCATCGCCCGGCTGTTTTTAGTTATTTTTAAAGAATATTTCACAATGAGAAATAGTAGCACACACTTTTAATCCCAGCACGTAGAAGTAGAGACAGGCAGATCTCTTAGGCAGAGGCCAGTGTGGTCTACAGAGTGAGTTACAGGACACTAAGGGATATAAGGAGAAACCATGTCTGAAAAAACAAACAGACAAATAAAATAATAAGAAATGTTTCAAACTTTCTCTAGGTCTTGTGCTAATTTACAACCCAACCAGCAGAAGGAAGAGGTGTCTTTCAAACTTTTGCATTTATTGGTATATGTTGCCTCAAAGTGATTTTAATTTGCATTTCTCTGATGACAAGAAAGATGAAAAATGAGTGTTTGTGTGCATGTTATTTGTGTTCCTCCTGAATATTAACCTTCATCAGGAGATGAAAGGAGACAGAGACAGAGACCCACATTGGAGCACGGGACTGAAATCTCAAGGTCCAAATCAGGAGCAGAAGGAGAGGGAGCACGAGCAAGGAACTCAGGACTGCGAGGGGT
>NW_004954702.1:0-1105 GCF_000317375.1 Microtus ochrogaster
TTTTGATCTTGGCCATTCTTACAGGTGTAAGATGGAATCTCAGAGTTGTTTTGATTTGCATTTCTCTGATGGCTAAGGATATTGAATATTTCCTTAAGTGTCTAAGTGTCTTTCAGCCATTTTATATTCCTCTGTTGAGAGTTCTCTGTTTAGGTCTGTACTCCTTTTTTTATTGGATTATTTGTTCTTTTGATGACCAATTTCTTGAGTTCTTTCTATATTTTGGAGATCAGTCCTCTGTCTGATGTGGGATTGGTGAAGATCCTTTCCCATTCTGTAGGTTGTCATTTTGTCTTGTTGAACATGTCATTTGCTTTACAGGAGCTTTTCCGTTTATGGAGGTCCCATTTATGAATTCTTTCTCTCAGTGTCTGTGCTAATGGGGTTATATTTAAGAAGTGGTCTTCTGTGCCAATGCGTTTAAGTGTACTTCCCAGTTTCTCTTCTACAAGGTTCAGTGTGGCTGGCTCTATGTTTAGGTCTTTGACTCATTTGGACTTGAGTTTTATGCATGGTGATAAATATGGATCTATTTTCATTCTTCAACATGTTGATATCCAGTTATGCGAACACCATTTGTTAAATATGCTCTCTTTTTTCCATTTGATATTTTTTTGTTTCTTTGTCAAAAATCAGGTGTTTGAAGGTGTGAGGATTAATCTGGGTCTTCAGTTGGGTTTCATTGGTCCTCCAATCTGTTTGTATGCCAATACCAAGATGTTTTCAGTACTGTAGCTCTGTAGTAGAGTTTGAAGTCAGGGATGGTTGGCTATCCTGGGTTTTTTACTTTTCCACTTGAAGTTGAGTACTGTTCTTTCGAGGTCTGTGATGAATTTTGCTAGGATTTTGATGGGCATTGCATTGAATCTGTAGATTGCTTTTGGTAAGATTGCCATTTTTACTGTGTTAATTCTACCTACCCAAGAGCATGGGAGATCTTTCCACTTTCTGGTGTCTTCTTCAATTTCTTTTTTTCAAAGATTTAAAGTTCTTGCCACACAAGTCTTCCATGTGTTTGGTTAGAGTTACTCTGAGATATTTTATGCTATTTGTGGCCATTGTGAAGGGTGATGTGTCTCTGATTTCCTTTACACATTTACCATCT
>NW_004954703.1:0-1104 GCF_000317375.1 Microtus ochrogaster
GCACCCACTGGAACCCCAGTGTCTCAGGACAGCGGGGCTGCTAAGATCTGCACCCACTGGAACCCCAGTGTCTCAGGACAGCAGGGCTCCTTGCTTTCTGATAAGGCTGGGCCTGCTGCTGGAAGATGGACTCTCTTCTGGACAGTTGAGGAGATGACTTGGAGGAACCAGCAACAGGTGAGCTAATGCGCGTGGGGAAAGCTAATATTAGCAGCTTCCAGCTAAGCAGCGGGCCTGGGAATATACAAGATTACATTCACGCCGAGCTGTGGTGGCACAAGCCTTTAATCTCAGCACTTGGGAGGCAGAGGCAGGGGGATCTCTGTGAGTCTGAGGCCAGCCTGATAGACAGAGCAAGTTCCAGGATAACCTGGGCTACACAGAGAAACTCTGTCTCAAACAAACAACACAAAAAAGATGTTGTCTCAAAAACTAAAATACAGGTTGAGAGACTATGTCTGGCATCTAGTGAAATCTTGGTATTCAACACATTGTAACAAAGCTAATTTATTGTGGAAATAAGAATTTAATTTTATTTTAATAATAACTAAATAAATAGAAAAACAATAACAAAAAAAACCATGAACTTGCCATTTTCCAGCAGAGAAGCTAATGTGTTGTTAATGTGACTGGACTAAAAAAAAAAAAGAAATTTGTGTTATTTTTAAAAGCTAAAACTATGGCTTGGCTTTAAACTAAAATTAGCTTCATAATTTCATTTTTGTCATTTAGCAAGTAACGAATTCCACTAGAAGCAAGCGCCTGGTGTGGTAGTGTGCACCTGGAAGTAGAGCACCGGGGGAGCTAAGGCCAGGGAATTCTGGGTTTAGCTGCGTAACAAGGTCCTGTCTCCGGCTGACACAGTAAAGAAGAAGATTTAAAATGTAGCGCTGAGGGGCTGGAGAGATTGCCCGATGGTTTAGTGCTCGAACTGTCCTTGCTGGGGACCCTGGTTCAATCCCCAGTACAATGTCAGGCCCCAGGGTCTCCAACACCTTCAGCTTCTGAAAGTACCTGCGCTCACATGCAAAGATAGTTCTGTACACACATAAGTGAAAATACATTTAGAAAACATAAAGAAAATGTCATTTAGGACAGATAAGA
>NW_004954704.1:0-1104 GCF_000317375.1 Microtus ochrogaster
AACCTATATATTTTAAAAATATATTAGACTTCAAAATGGAAGTCAAAAGGTTTGTTGCTTGGGGGAGAGGTTATGATTTTATTTCCATAGAAAAGGAGAAGATGTGGGTTTATTGTAGGTTAAAGATGGGATCAAATTTGATTGAGGAAGACCCCTTGAAAATCCTGACTAGAGTCATAAGGAAATAAACCTAGAAAAACTACAAAACATATAACATATATTTTACCTGCTCAAACATAAAACAAAAAAAATCATCTTTAACTTGTAGCTGGGCCTTAAAGTCTTCCTCAAAGGAGGGGGTGCTGAGGTGTGACACAGACACCAGGAGTCCAATGAAAAGAATAGGGCAGAGTCGCTTATTTAACAATGGGGAAAAACGTACATATCTTCCCAGACCCCAGGCATTCCATTCCATTGACATTGCATGGTAGCCCCTCATTGGCTACGTACAATCAAGAAAGACTTCTGACAGTGCCTGTTGATAGGCCCTCAGACAACATCATATGGTCATCCCTCATTGGCATGATCAGGACGTCTGACACCACCTGTTACTAGGCCCTAACACACCTTAAAATAATATTCTACAATATTTCCCCCTTTTTGTCTAAACAAGAATAAATGAAAGGTTTTAACTTTAACATAATAAGACTTACACAATAAGAACAATTATTAAATAAAGATTACAATCACAATGTAATGAATTCCAGTTAATTTGTATCTGGTAAATTAAAAGAAAATGCTTCATTATCTATCCTATCTTATTGAAACTAAAGTTTTATACCTAATTTACTCTCTATTACAATTAAGAAAAAAATGCAACTATAACTATCTAGTCTTCAACTCCATCAAAGACCCCAGAAGGATTAATATTATTGGGGTAAACAAAAGGTGTGTTGCAAACAACTTCCAAAAAAATTTAGCAATGACAGAGACACTTGGTTTCCTGGACAGTCACCCAAAGTTCCTTTGCAATGTTGGGACATCCATGTTCATCCTACAGGCCCTAGTATCTGGAAGACTTTTTTTTTTCTTTTTCTTTTTTTTTTTTGGTTTTTCGAGACAGGGTTTCTCTGTGGCTTTGGAGCCTGTCCTGGAACTAGCTCT
>NW_004954705.1:0-1104 GCF_000317375.1 Microtus ochrogaster
TGTTTTCTTAGGTTATCCTAGATCCTTCCCTGTGGATTTCCCTTCATTCTTACCTTCTTCCATTTCCTTCTAACAAAGTTCAAGTGACTTTTTCTAGTTATGTAATTTATCATTTGAATGGTACATAGTCTAGCCTCTTGTTCTGTCCCATGTTGATGCGTCAGTGCTCTCCCCTGTCCTGTAGTGGTTTGCACCTGCTTTCTATCCAGCCTGTTTCTTAACGCTTTTCTCCCCTGGAGCTCTCCTTCATGGAACATATTGTGCAGGAGTGGCGCCTGTGCTTTCCTGCCTTGTGATGAAATTTAGTGATGATTCATGATACCAAGACAGTTCATTACTTCAGCGCATGTTAATCTAAATACCGAATTTTGATACTTTGGTTTTCCTACTTAGATAGTACATCTTGAATATTTCGCTCAGGCAAATACTGGTAGATTCTAAATGAGCAATCTTGAATGTTTCAGTTCCTTAATGTAGGTAGATCTTGTGAATATGCATAAGAGGTTTTATTGTTGTTATTATTATTTAAGAGTAGGTGGGGAGGAGCCGGACAGATTTGGGAGGGGAAAGAATATGATCAAAATTTACTGAATGAAAAAATTTTAAAAGAATAAAAAAGATTTTAAATTTAAAAAGGTTGATCTTAGATCAACATACTCTTATCTCACAGACTTTTTCTGAATTCTGCCCCCAGCTCCTGAGGGGAAATAATTTTTTATATTTTATATAAATATTATATATATGTTTTATACTTCTTTCTTGTTTTATAGGTCATATATCCTGAACTCCCTTGCAAAGAGCCATAGTTAGATAGATAGGATTGCTAAAATTTAGTTCTGATTGCTTCTCTTTCTCTTCCTCTCTTGGCTTTTGGGGTGGGGAGTTGGGGGTAGTGTTATTTTTTCCTGACTATTAAAATTAGCTTTTTTGACAGAATTTCAGGGCAGCATCAGTGAGCATAATGTGTTGATTGAATGCCTGTGAACATAGGTTTGAGCCTCTATATTTCCCATATTTGTCTGAATAGATGTATGCCATGTATATCTCCTATTAGATGTTTCTGTTTGTTCCATGTGATTGGTTACCTGTTGGTATTTTTATTTT
>NW_004954706.1:0-1104 GCF_000317375.1 Microtus ochrogaster
TCCTGTTTCAATAAATGGGCTTTGCATTAACTTATTTCATCTTGTTTTGTCTTTTTTTGGCTGTCATCCCTTAGAGTCTTGCTCTTTTCTGAAGAGGAAATAAAGGGGGAATAGTCCTGGGAGAAAGGGTAGTTGTGAGTGAGGGAGCTGGGAAGAGTGGAGGGGGGGAGAAACTGCAGTCAAGGTTACTGTATGAGATACAAATCTATTTTTGTAAAAAAATAGATTCTTTGTTTAATTGAAAATAATAATTATAGAATGTGAGCTCTAATTACTTTGACTTTACAAAAACATTTTGCAATGCTGTCTTTCTATGAATCCAACCATTGCTAAAATATCCCTCTTGTAAGGAATTTTTAATCAGGCAACATTGTAAGAATTGATATGTTGTACTGAAAATGCAGGACAAGTTTCAATTGCCAAAACCAATATTCTAAAGAAGATATTATACATAAAGAAAATATGTAGTTAATGTATGTAGATTACGTAGAAGCAGACACTATGATGAAACTTTCCTGTATAGTAACAAAAAAACATATTACTTAAATATTTGAGAGTACTTCTATGTAAAACTTCAAGAAGACTGTGGCAACTAACCAAAAATATATTAAAGGCACTGGGAAAAGCACACACAGTCATGCCCAATAATGAAAAATCACCTGTTCTTCCTGAGATCTACAAAGGAAACAATATAACTGCAGAAAGTAGTTGGAAAGGACTTGAAGCTGAATGCTTAAGTTGTGTGAAACATTATGTAAGCACTAGTGTTTATGAGGAATACAAGAAAAAAGGGAATTTTATGAGTAGGACGGTGGTGGTACAAGTCTTTAATACTAGGAGGTAAAGGCAGTAAGAACTCTGTAAATTCAAGACCATCCCAGTCTACAGAGCAAGTGGAGCCTTGTCTCAAAAGGAGGGAACTTTATGAAGAGTAGGGCAAAATTATATTTTAAGTTCCAAAATATGTATTCAAGTAAGAGTGTTGGAGGTGGGGCGATGGTGGCGCACTCCTTTAATCCCAGCACTCGGGAGGCAGAGGCAGGCTGATCTCTGTGAGTTCGAGACCAGCCTGGTCTACAGAGCTAGTTCCAGGACAGGCTCCAA
>NW_004954707.1:0-1104 GCF_000317375.1 Microtus ochrogaster
TCTGGATATCTTGATGTCTGAAGCACATTGATGGCCACAGACTCCTAGAGAATGTGCAAGCCATCATGAAACATTTTAAACTGGTTAAAACATAGCAATGATAGTGAAAAGTGCCTCAGAAGTTTGCTTTGATGGTTAAATGACAACTAAGCTCAGGACTTAAAACAGGAGATAATATTATCAAAGAACACTTAAATGATTGCACAAACACACATATTCAAGGAAAGAAATGTAAACAAAGTGGGGAATGGGTGCTTATTTTGAGTTGGGTATAATGTCACATGTCTCTCATAGCAGCAGACAGGAGACTGAGGCAGGAGGATCATGAATTTGACACTAGCATGGCTATGTAGCAAGGCTCTCCATTTTGAAAGAAAGAAGAGAGAGAGAGAATGAAAGAGCTAGTCTTTGATAGGCTGCAGAAGGCTCGGAGAGGGGTCCAAGACTCTCTCTCTCTCTCTAGTTCTAGTCTAGGGACTTGCTAATTCATCATTTTTAGGCTTCTTTTCCCTTCTCTGTAAATTAGAAGCAGCAACAATCCTTATTTCATGGAGTATCACATGTGATGTGCTCATCTAAGAGCCCAGCATCTAGTAACCCCTTACAAAGAGTAGTATTCATTATTAAAGATGATTCCTTCAAGAAGTTTGTGATCTCATAGCTCTTAACCTTGATAATTCCTGGGCTTTACTCACAAGATGCAAAGAGCAAAAACAAAAAATAAAACAAAAATCCTCTGTTCAAGTAAGACTGAAGTGAATCTCTAAACAAATGTAGATTATGTGGTTGTTTTTCATATGATCCCTGCCTCATTCTGAGTCAATGCTTTCATTTAAAAGGGTCGATTTGATGATCCCACAACATAATTCATGGGAAGTGACGCACAGTAAGAATGTGGAAGCTGTATTCTGTAATTCCTTTTCTTCAACTTTCTCTCACATCTGTTCTGAGGTGTGGAAAGCCATACAAGGTAGCCTGGGTGTGCTGAGCCTAACCAAGACCGACAAGGTCCTCGTTTTTCTCGCAAATAGAAGAATAAGCAGTGCTGTAAATGGGGAGTTGTGAGGTCAGAAGGAAAGAAAATCACAAAAGCAGATAGATGCC
>NW_004954708.1:0-1104 GCF_000317375.1 Microtus ochrogaster
ACCCCCAAACTTCCCCAGATAGTGAGCACCCAGCAGACCCAGATCCCTCTCCACTACTTCTTTTTTTATTTTTTAAGATTAGGACTTACTATGTAGCCAAGGATGACCTTAACTTCTGGTTCCTACATCTCTATCTCCCAAGTACTGAGATCGTAAGTGTGAGTCTCTACGTTCAACATGCTACTAAATTTTTGTTGAGGTATTCTGCCATTCCCCTGTGGCTTAGGGTCCCAGAACCCTACGAGAGGTTTCAGGAGAATGAAGACATAAGAGAAACACAGACAGATAAACATGAGCAGGTAGGGTTTGGTAACTGCTACCAGTACATCATGGAACAAAGCCTGTTTACTAAGGTACAACCCAGGGCAAAGTGTTGGGAGTCTCAGTAGGAAGTCTCTGTAGGCAGCTTGCTTTGGCTCTGGATAGAAACATCCAGAAGGCAGAAGCTGCAGTTGCCAGTCTTTACACACACTGAACACTGATGCATCGTTCATAAACGCTCCTACTCAGATTCCGGAGGAAAGCTCTGCCATCTCTCTTGAGCTGGGCCCTTGTTGGTAGATTTGCCAATTTGCCATGGGTCAGTTGGTCTTGGGTTCTTGGACAGGCTGTGCTCATGTCTAGATACACATTCACTTGGGTTTCACTCACTTGGGTCTTCTGCTCCCTAGAATATACTGGATATTTTCTACTTTCCTTTTTGAGTTTGGCCAGATGACACAAATAATTATGCAAATCTAATCACTGCTAATGAGATAATGTAAAAATATAATAAGAATGATGCCACAGTGGAAAAAAATTTAGTTCCTAACTGAGAATAACAAATCTTGGGCCGGGTGGTGGTGGCACACACCTTTAATTCCAGCACTCAGGAGGCAGAGGCAAGCAGATCTCTGTAAATTCAAGGTCAGCCTATTCTACAAAAGCTAGTTCCAGGACAGGCTTCAAAGCTACAGAGAAACCCTGTCTCAAAAAAACCAAAACAATAATAATAACAACAAATCTTTTCATGCCATAATCATAAAAGACACTGAGTACCTACTATATGTGAAGCACTTGGTGCTTTGACACATTAGATGTTCTTTTTGTAAAGTGAGTAGTATC
>NW_004954709.1:0-1104 GCF_000317375.1 Microtus ochrogaster
GAATCTCTGTGAGTTCGAGACCAGCCTGGTCTACAGAGCTAGTTCCAGGATAGGCTCCAAAGCCACAGAGAAACCCTGTCTCGAAAAACCAAAAAAACAAAAAAAAAAAAAGAAACCACTGATGACAACTTGTGCTGGAGAGGTTGTGGGGAAAAGGGAACACTTCTGCATTGCTACAACAAGGCTACATGTTCTAATCCTTCCCAAACAGTTCCGCTAATCCTTTCCTAACAATTCCAAGCATTCAAATATATGAGCCTATGGACTTCCTTCCTTCCTTCCTTCCTTCCTTCCTTCCTTCCTTCCTTCCTTCCTTCCTTCCTTCCTTCCTTCCTTCTGTCTCCCTTTCTCCCTTTCTTTCTTCTTGTTTTTTTTTTTTTTTGAGACAGGGTTTCTCTGTAGTTGTGGAGTCTGTCCTAGAACTCTCTCTGTAGACCAGGCTGGCCTTAAACTCCCAGAGATCCACCTGTCTCTGCCTCCTAAGTGCCTGGAATTACAGGTGTGCACAACCACCACCTGGCTCTATTTCTTTATTTTTTTTAATCACATTTTTTTATTGATTTCTTGGAAATTCACATCATGCACCCCAAGCCTACTCACCTCCCAGTCCCTCCATGTCTGCCCCTCACTCCTGCAGCATGACTCCCAAAAGACCCCCCAAATTATTTAAAAACAAAACAAAGGAACAAAACCCACCTCCTCCTCAGTCTTTCCAACGCCTCTTTCATCCTAGTGCGGTCAAGAGCTATGGGACGTCACACAGTCTACCCTTTCCTCCAATCAGCCCCACCCAAAAGAATTCATTGCAATGAGTCTATGTGGTGGTTTGAGAGGAAATGGCCCCAAAGGGAGTGGCACTAGTAGAAGGTGTGACTTTGTTGGAGTAGGTTTAACTTGGAGTGTGTCACTGTGGAGGCAGGCCTCACAGTGTTTGAGTCCACTTCCTGTTTCCTTCTGATCAAGATGTAGCCAGCACCATGTCTTCCGCCACACCATCATGCTATCCACCATGATGATAATGGACTTGCCAGTGCTGGGATTAAGGACACGCACTATAACCCATTTAGAGGTTTTCTCCATCTGGATCTGTCTTTTTTTTTTTTT
>NW_004954711.1:0-1103 GCF_000317375.1 Microtus ochrogaster
ATCCATGGCATGTACACTCAGGGGAGCCAGGTCTAAGGAAGGAGCCCTTCAAAGACTCCGCCCTGTCCTCGTTTGTCCACAAGTGTCTGAGATCGCAGAAGTCTGAGAGCAAAGGGAGCTTCCAGAGACTCCAAAACACTTAAGTTAGGACCCATGAGTCAAATTGCTCATCTTGTTTTGGAGAACTCAAGAAAATTTGCCTTTATTTGAAAATTTAAACTCTTAGCCGGGCAGTGGTGGCGCATTCCTTTAATCCCAGCACTCGGGAGGCAGAGGCAAGCGGATCTCTGTGAGTTCGAGGCCATCCTGGTCTACAAGAGCTAGTTCCAGGACAGGGTCCAAAACTACAGAGAAACACTGTCTCGAAAAACCAATTAAACAAAACAAACAGAACAGGCTCCAAAACTATAATAGAGTCTCAAAAATAAACAACAAGAATAAAACCCTCATTTTAGGGGCTGGAGAGATGGCTCAGGGGGTTAAGAGCACTGGTTGCTCTTCCAGAGGTCCCAGGTTCAATTCCCATCAACCATATGGCAACTCATAACTGTCTATAGCTTCTGTTCCAAGGGATCTGACACCCTCACACAGACATACATGCAGGCAAAATACCAATGTACTAAAAAAAAAACTATAAATAAATCACAAAATTAAAAAGAAAGAAAATTTAAACTCCTAAGGACCAGTGAGATGACTTGATGGGTAAAGGCACTTGCCTGGTGACCTGAATTCATTCCCTCAGACCCACATGGTGGAAGGAGAGAACCAATCCTCTGGCCTCCACACACATACATGCTAAGGTGCACCCAGAATTAGTTCATTTTTAAAGTTTTAAAGCTGGGTGTAGTGTTACACACATTTCCCAGCCCTAGGGAAGGCAGGGCAGGTGGATTTCTATGAGCTCAAGGTCAGCTTAAATTTTTGTTTTAAAATGTTTTAAAAACTTAAACTCTTTAGGAAGGAGTAATAAATACTGTGTAAAAGTACAACATGGGCCGGGTGCTGATGGTGCACACCTTTAATCCCAGCACTCAGGAGGCAGAGGCAGGCAGATCTCTGTGAGTTCGAGGCCAGCCTGGTCTACAAGAGCTAGTTCCAGGACA
>NW_004954712.1:0-1103 GCF_000317375.1 Microtus ochrogaster
CTAATGAGTCTTCAGGGAATTTGTCTTAGACAGGTCTTCATGAAATTTCAAGACAGGAAAATTTTATTATTTAAGACAATGATAAATAAGAGCAGGCAATTCTGTTCATTCAAATCATGATTGTGTTTATTGTGAGCTGGTGCTTTCTGGAGGGAGGGAGGAAGGGAGGGAGGGAGGGAGGGAGGGAGGGAGGGAGGGAGGGAGAGAGGGAGGGAGACAGAGACAGAGATTTGAAAGGCTAAATTGCCCATCTAAATTTTGTTTTGCTTTGGTTAAAATTTTATAAGAAATATGCAGCTAAAAAGTGTTGTGAAATATTGTCCAGCCATGAACCAACAGACAGGAATCGAAGGATGACATTACAAAAGTTGGCATATTTTCCATAAGACTGGAAGAACACAAAGGGAAGTGCCCTCTGGGGTAAAGAAATATAACCATCGGAACTCCTGTGTGCCAACACCCAGGCTTAAGGAAGATGCTTCCTTGGAAGAATGCATCTATTACTTTATCAATACCATCCACAGACCAACTTCTCATTCATAACACAGGGGGCGTAATGCTGTTCTTAGGGCTCTGGGGAGAGGACAGCCATCCCTACGCAGATCCACTGTTTACGAAACCTAATCTCGACAGCGGTAATGCCTGAGCCTGGACCAGTAGACCTGAGGCCCATTGTTACCTGCCTGTGCTATACCACTCAGATGAGCTTTTGGAGTGGGGCCTGAAGATGTCAAGATGGGCGGAAAGAAACTCCCAGTGATAGGCCACACCTTGGGACAATGAAGAGTCACACCCTGTTGCCTAGGACAAGAGGCAAACTGCTTTATCAGTGTACTGTCCTAGAGGAGAAGCCCTGAGGGGGTGAAGCTATGATCCTAGTAAAAGTTGTAGCCATTATTTCTTTAACAGGGTTTATTTTATTTCCCAAGACATGTGAATTTTATATTCTGTTTCGAAATACACCCATGTTCGGAATAAAAGTTGGTTGACTGAAAATGCAAACTGACGTTGAATCTTCTGCAGTTTCCACGTATTCGAGACTAGATAAGTGTGTTTTCACACTGGTGACGAGCTGCACACGCCCCCTTCCGCTGCCTCGTCCA
>NW_004954713.1:0-1103 GCF_000317375.1 Microtus ochrogaster
CAGCCCCTCTGAGGCCATTCTTTAAAGCCTCAGAATGACTAGGCCTTCGCCACACTTCATTCGTCAGGGACCCATGCGGCATTTCTGGTACCTGCAGGGCGTACAACTCATCCTCTGCCTGCAGACCTCAGCAGGAAGCTGGAGGCTACACCATCCCTCGGGTCTCCCACATTCCCCTTTTCCCAGAAGCCCTGAGTTCCTTCCCAGCTCCTTTCCCCGACCTATGTGATACTCGAGGTGTCCCCAAGCTTTTGTCATGATGACACATTGTCATCCACAAAGATCACGTGGTAGAAACTCTCAATAGATTTTTGTTGTTGTTGTTTGTCTTAATTCATGATGTTCAGGAAGTTTACAATGTTGTGTTGAGTGGCATCCATAACTACTCCCCGCAGTGCGGGTGCTGCCTGAGGACCACAAGTTGACCTAAATGGCAGGGACATTTCCCAGACAGCTTCAGTACCAGACATTCCATTGTCTCTGCCTTACTCCAAGTCAGTCTTTGTCCCCGCCCCATGCTACAGCAGCCTCTGCATTGTCACTATACAGTCCTTAGTCCCAGCACTCAGTTGAAGTCCCCCAAAAAGCAAATAAACAACAACCCCCAAAATTACTACTTACCTATTGTGTTAAAAATGTCTTTCTGGGCCGGGCGATGGTGGTGCACGCCTTTAATCCCAGCACTCCGGAGGCAGAGGCAGGCGGATCTCTGGGAGTTTGAGGCCAGCCTGGTCTACAAGAGCTAGTTCCAGGACAGGCTCCAAACCTACAGAGAAGCCCTGTTTCGAAAAAAAAAAAAATGTCTGTCTGTTTTCTGAGTTATTGGTGCTGTGAGCTGAACCCAGGGCCTCGTGTGTGCTAAAGGTACATTCTTCTACTGAGCCCTACCTCAGTTTACAGTAATCAACTGAAAAATGTGAAGGTAAAACCTAATTTGCCTAGCATACTTTAATGTTTGGTCATTTTTCTTAAAATGAAATCTCTTCCCATTCCCCACACACCATTCCGTCCATCTGCCTCTTCTTTCGTGCTGTGTTCTAATTGATTGAATGAGTCCGACTCTGATATACCTCAGGGCCTTTCCATGTGCTATTCACAGTACC
>NW_004954714.1:0-1103 GCF_000317375.1 Microtus ochrogaster
ACAGAGAAACCCTGTCTCGAAAAACCAAAAAAATAAAATAAAAATAAAAACTGGTTTTGGAATTGGACAATGACTATCCTTCTCTAAATCCAAGCAAGTTGTTAAAAGAAAAATTCAGAGTTTCTGACTCATGTCAGGAGCCATGCAGTATGAGACAGAAAGAAGAATGATTTTTAGAAAAAGTTTTACTTTTCTCTATACCTATTTTGTCTATATTGTATCTTTCATTGAATATATGTCTATATGAATAATGTTTAAGTTTTCCATTATGACCAATATATTTTCATGCCATAATCTTTGAAGTTTCCAGAAAGAAGATGGGACCCCACAATAACGACTCCACCTGGTTGATATGACATCATGATACTGATAGTGCTACCTATAAGACTGGTTTTGGGCAGCAGCTGCTCAAAATAGTTCCAACTTGATTAGCTTACATGGTGCACTCTCTTACAATGTTCTGGCCAGAACCCTAAATAAGAACTTCAGAAAAGCCCTATTGACAGAGAACATTTGCAATTATATCAGACAGTAATCTTGAAACTTAACCATCATTTTAAATTTACAGGATCCCATAGAAAGAACATCACTCCCATGACAGCTGGAAGTTATTTTATTTTATTTTGGTTTTTTCAAGACAGGGTTTCTCTGTAGCTTTGGAGCCTGTCCTGGAACTCCCTTTGTAGACCAGCCTGGCCTCAAACTCATAGAGATCCACCTGCTTCTGCCTCCCGAGTGCTGGGATTAAAGGCGTGCACCACCACTGCCCAGTTGGAAATAATTTTAGAAGATGACAGCCCTCATCCCAAAAAACTTTGTCTACAGAGTTAGTGACATCATTTAGGGATTGATTATTGCTGGTATAGGATTGGGGGTTGGGGTGAAAATTATATAGGCTTGGGGATCTCAAAGAAAAAGGCAAATTGAATGGGATAATAGTTAATTAGGATGAGGTTTCTCACAATAATAATAATAGTGAGTAATAGAGTGAATACTTGTGAGCTATTATTTATAAATAATTTACATTGGTATAGATTCTTATATATTGATACAAATTCAAATTATTTTAGGTATATTGAGTATGATCCTATTTTATACTATAA
>NW_004954715.1:0-1103 GCF_000317375.1 Microtus ochrogaster
CCAGGAGATGGCATGATACAAGTATGCCATCACACCTGTTTAGCTACTGTTTCTAAACTACCCCAAACAGCACTCGCCCTCCAAAATAATACTACACAAACTGCTGGAGCCAGAAGGCAGGATTTTCAACCTGATGGTTAATATTTAATTTTCTTAATTATTGTAAGTCATTTTTACACAGACTTCTGTGTATCTTTTTTCTCTAGTTAAATTATATACATTTTTAAAAGTCAGCCTATGATGTGTTTCTGCCCTTCATTGAGTCAACCTGGATGGAAATTAATATGTCTGTCTTGTCTGATACAAGATCTCCCCGAAACTAAGCACCTAAGCCTAGAACCCAAGTCTACTTGACATTAGGGAGTTGCAGATACAAATCAGTTGACATTAATTACATTCTTAGTTGTAGAATGGAAGAAGCTACAACATGCATTTGGAAGACAGAGGAGAACTTGTGGGAACCAATTCTTTCCTCCACCATGTTGGTTCCAAAGATGGAACTGGGCTGTCAGGCTTGGTGGTAGGTACCTCTACCCACTAAAGTCATCTCACCAGCCCACTAGCCATTTAATTTTAGATATTCTGGACTGCCAGCTGGGAACACCACAAATACTAGATCCTGATGTGGCAGGATAGTATGTTCCAGAGGGAGACAAAATTGTTTTGAGGGTTAAACAATATAGTTAAGCAATCCTTTCTTTTGAAAATAAACCACTCTCAAACACAGTTCCAGTGGACATTTATTTATTAGGCCCACCCAAGGTAAGGGCAGAGCTCATGAATGCCTGACACATTGATTATCAGTCAGGACCACTTTTTCTTTGCTCTCTCTTTTTTGCTGGGAGCATCTTGGACTTCCATTGTTTTTTACAATGATACAATATCCAGAAGGGTACTGGTAGGCTTGTTTCAAAGTTGGAGTCTTCTCAGAAAGTGGAAGAGAATGCAATGATTGTCACAGCAAATAGAAGCTTTCCTGTGTTGGCTAAATTAAAATAAATAAAATAGGAGTTACCAAGAAAACCTCAAGAAATCATTTAACACTTTGAGCTTGGGTGTGGGATTTTATTTCTCTAAACATAATCACCTATCCTCTCTCAATC
>NW_004954716.1:0-1102 GCF_000317375.1 Microtus ochrogaster
ATCCGGAGAAATTTTTTTATTTTAAAGCAAACAGGATGTTCCCCTGGGAGCATGCTAGCTGCGGGTTTTGAGGAGGGGGTCTGTAGGGTCTTTCAACCTGGCTTCTGGGACCCAGCTTTCAATTCTCCTCCACCACTGGCTACTGTTGCTCAGCTGCTTAGCCAGCTTGCCATCCTCTCTTGAACCCACAAACCCTGGAGCATTCAGAGGTTGTCTTGAAACTATCTCTCCTTGCTACTTCTATTAATTTCTCATCACTACTTTTATTAATCTTGTTTGTGACATCGTCCAATGCCAGATCTTTAAACATCAACTACATGTTGACAACTGCTACATTTACTATCCTGAGCTATGGCTTCTTCCTTTGAATGCTAGATACTCATATCCAACTGTTTATTGGCATTTTCCATTTTGATGACCATAAATCTCAATCCTAACATATCTAAAATAAAGTAAATCCAGACCTCCCACAAATTCCTCCCTAAAAAAAAATTACAAAGTTTGCCCATGTCATTTCCTGAAGTCTTCCCCCATGCCAATAGATCCTCTGTTGTTCCAGTTGTCTGAACCAAACCCAGTAATCATTGAGTTTTTATTCTCATTTCCCACATCCAGTAATTTAGATAATTCTTTAGAGCATACCCCATCTCTCTGCTTTCATTCGGAGTTCTTTTTCCAAATGTCATTTTATTAACCAAACCTCCCTTAATCATTGACAGTTTAAAAGAAGAGTTCACCTGCTCTGCATGTACTCCATTTCTCCTTAATTGTTACATCACCACCACACAATATATGCGCTTGTTTGCTCACTGTCTCAACTACAGTCTACTTCAAGATGGCAGGCACGCAGCCCTTCTCCAGCCTCTACATGGACAGAGGGCTTTTTTTCTTTTTCTTTTTAAATATTTATTTATTTATTTATAAGTATACAATATTCTGTCTGCATATATGCCTGCGGGCCAGAAGAGGGCACCAGACCCCATTACAGATGGTTGTGAGCCACCATGTGTTTGCTCACTGTCTCAACTACAGTCTACTTCAAGATGGCAGGCACGCAGCCCTTCTCCAGCCTCTACATGGACAGAGGGCTTTTTTTCTTTTT
>NW_004954717.1:0-1102 GCF_000317375.1 Microtus ochrogaster
GATGTATACCTTGCTCAGCCTAGATATACTAGGAAGGGCTTTGGCCTTTCCACAAAGCAATGTACCTTACTCTCTCTGATGATTGTATGGGGGTGGGGTGGGAGGGTGTGTGGAGGGAATGGGCAGAGGGGTGGAACTGGGAACTTGGATTGGTAATGTTTTAAAAATCTAATAAATAAATAAATAAGTAAAACTTACTGAAAGAAAAAAAGAGTTAGTTAGCAGTAAGCCTGAGCAATGGGTCAAGCAGTTTATAATGAATATAATCCTGTAAGTGTTTATTTGAGATGGAATGGCTATGGGGCTGGGTGGGATACAAGCTTCTGTCTACAATAGACATGCTGAATTTGTTACTTAAATGGAGTTAGTTATTCAAGTACTAACTAAAAGTTTATTTTTATTCCTACTAAACAACACAGTTGTGTTTTTTATTGTCTGTTCCCACACCTAGAGATGGTGTAAGCAAAATGATGATTCATTTTTCTTTCTCCTGGCTTGACCTATGCATTTGAACTAAACCTTCCCTGCTAGGAGCTGGGATTGGTGACCTGGGATTCCATTGTGATGAACGACTCATATTACAAACTCTCCTAGGCCTCTAGTTTGGAAATAGGAAGAGTACATGACTTCCCAGATTGCACGAAAATTGCACAAAATAAAATACCCCACCATGTATGATTTTTGCAAGAGTCAACAGTCTTATCAAATTCTTTCTCAACATCCCTTTTAATTACATAAAATAATTCTATACTATAAATTTGCAATTTATTAATACATTTTCCAATACATTTTGAACTAATTTTATAAGTCACCACATGAAAATGACTTCTATTTGCTATAGAAAATCTGAAAAAAATTAGGAAGACATTCAATAAGAAAGAACATTTCTTTTCCTGTGCTTTTGCTCCCATCCCACCTAGACCACTACACAGTTTTAACATTTGCTTTCTTCACTAGGTCAGTGTCTTTGTGATTTTTTTCTCTATCAACTTTTTTTTTTGTATTTCCCATCTTTTTTTTTATTGAAAAAAAATTTCTGCCTCCTCCCAGCCTCCCATTTCCCTCCTCTTCCTCCCACTCCTCTCTCCCTCCCCCCACTCCT
>NW_004954718.1:0-1102 GCF_000317375.1 Microtus ochrogaster
CACTTGAGAGCCAGAGGCAGAGTTGCTGCCAGCTCAAGGTCAGTCTGGTCTACATCATGAGTTACAGGCCAGCCTGGGCTACATCGTGAGTTACAGGCCAGCCTGGACTATATCATGAGTTACAGGCCAGCCTGGGCTACATCGTGAGTTACAGGCCAGCCTGGGCTATATCATGAGTTACAGGCCAGCCTGGGCTACATCGTGAATTACAGTTCAGCCTGGGCTACATCATGAGTTACAGGTCAGCCTGGGCTATATCATGAGTTACAGGTCAGCCTGGGCTATATCATGAGTTACAGGCCAACCTGGGCTGCATCATGAGTTACAGGCCAGCCCGGGCTACATTATGAGTTACAGGCCAACCAGAACTTCAAAAATAAACACCAAAAAGCCAAAATAACAAATAAACACAAGCACTAATGACAAAGCGTAAAGAATAAAACGTGTCTCCCCCGTTTCTCTTTCCAGAGTAACACGGTGTGCACGTGCTGAACTGGAGAGAGTGCATATAGCTGTCTGTCTGACTCTAGCTGAGCTACCTTCCCTTTGGGGGACGTGGTGGGGCTTTTGTTAATTTGTTAAAGTTCATCTCCCCAAACTCTGCCACGGGTGGACCTAGGGGCTCACATTTCAGATGGACACATGTAGACTCTAATGAAACAATTTAACAGATAAGACTGATTGGCAGGGAGGCACAGCTGGAGAACCTGTCACTGATGGCAGCAGAGAGAAGACCCTAGATATGATTAGAAATTATTTGACTGAGGCTGGAGAGATGGCTCAGCAGTTAAGGGCACTGGTTGCTCTTCCAAGAGGTCCTGAGTTCAATTCCCAGTAACCATATGGTGACTCACAACCATCTGTAATGAGATCTGGCGCCCTCTTCTGGCCTGCAGGTGTACATGCAGATAAAACACTATATACATAATAAGTCTTTTTATTTATTTATTTATTTTGGTTTTTCGAGGGTTTCTCTGTAGCTTTGGTGCCTGTCCCAGAACTAGCTCTGGCTAGACCAGGCTGGCCTCAAACTCACAGAGATCCGCCTGCCTCTGCCTCCCGAGTGCTGGGATTAAAGGCGTGCGCCACCACTGCCCGGCTA
>NW_004954719.1:0-1102 GCF_000317375.1 Microtus ochrogaster
CCAGTATAAGGACTGGGTTACATCTAAGTGAATTGTTGGCTAAAGGGACTCCATGGGAATTCCAAAGAACCCAGGCTATTAGCAAGACTATAGGTTGCTCCCCACCAGCTGACAGCAAGATCCCATTGCTGAAGACAACACCTACACAACTCACTATAGAGGAAGATGTCTAGGTGGTGCCTCCACAGAACCTTACCTCTGTGCTTCACTGTCTTTAGTACAGGAGCATATTGTACATGCTTTCCAAAGAAAAGCAAACATCAACACAGCCACAAACCCTTTACCTATAATTGTGTAGTGCCTGAAAAGACATGCTACAGCAATGGTGGCATAAAAGGTGTTGGATTAAACAGCCAATAACTAATTTGACATTCGGGAGATGTAGCCGACACCTAACACTGCTTGGGGAACAATAACCTAAGATTAGATAGTACAGGGACTTAAGGTAAAAACAAATATTATCGATCTGACAAAATCTGTAATGATAAAGTGAACCCTAATGATCATAGATCAGTGTCTTATTCAATTATCACCAGAAAAACTTTCTTTGCAGCAAATGGGAATAAATAGACCCACAGCCAGACAGAGTGGGAGACCTTGCTACACTCAGTCCTAAATGGGATCTCCAACAAACCCCTCCCTTCAGAGCTCAGGGAAACCCACAGAAGAGAGGGCAGAAAGAAAGTTAAGTTCAAGGGGGGTAATGAGGAATACACCAAAAAAACCCAAAAGACTCTAAATCAACATGAGCAAAACTCAAATAAACTCACAATGGCTAAATAAGCATACACAGGGCCTTTTCACGGGTCTGCACCAGATCGCCTGCATATATATATTATGACTTTCAGTTTAATGTTTTTATGAGATTCATGAGTAAATAAATGAGCAGGTCACTGATTGCTGTGTCTTTTCTTTGGGTTCTTTTAATTCTGTTGGTTTACCTTGTTCAACTCTGAAATAATTTTTTTATTTATCTTACTGCATTTTTTGTTATATTAAAATGAATGAATGAAGAAAATAATGCAAACTTAGCTGCTAGAGTAAAGATTAACAATTGAACTGTCACTTAAACCTCCTGGGACAGGGAAAATCAGTTTTTTTT
>NW_004954720.1:0-1102 GCF_000317375.1 Microtus ochrogaster
TCTATCTCTCTCTCTCTCTCTGAGTGTGTGTGTGTGTGTGTGTGTGTGTGCACATGCACGTGCTTGCTTACTTGCTTAATTTTAAAATAAAATCTTCAAATATATCTGTATTGGTGGAAACATTAGAAAGTGGCTCACAGCAAAACAGGGAACTCTCTGTTGGGGACCTTGGAAACTAATGACACTCTTAGCTTTTGGCTTTGTGCTGGTCTGTTTGTATATTCCATGAGAATTTACCTGACAGCCACAGAGATGTTAAGTCAAACACAGTGGTCAGCAATAAATGGGTATTTGGGGTGCTAAGAATAGCCCAGATAATTTGGCTGTGGACTTGTAGCTTCCTAAATCTCACAATCATTGAATTTCTAATCTATCGGTCTGCCTTATTGACCACTTAATGTAGTGCAGCTTTTCTGGGAACTTGTGTGGGAAGCTGACAAAGCCCTGTGTGAATGTGTATAATTGGCACAACCATGTCAAGGATCCCAGTGCCTCGGACCCATGGAAATGATAGGCCCAGAGGGATGGCAAAGCCTTCCTCTGTTCCAAGGACCAGTGTCTGTGAACAAGGACCAGTGAAGTTTCCTCCCACAGAGACCCCTACTGTGGTCAGCTAACTTATCTGCCTGTTAGCCTAAACACACTGAGTTCCCAGGTTGCTGCTGGTGCATCTCCATCACCAAGCATGCCCCACCTGACTCCAGCTTTTCCACACTCTCTGACACTTCTCCGTTTCCTCATTGCCCTGGTCAGGTTTCTAGGACCCAGCAGCATGGTTCCTGGCAGACTCCAGTTAACAGAAATTCACAAGTCAAAGCAGAGACTGTGGAGGCGCGAGAGACCTGGACCACAGACCAATGGAGAAGTCTTCTCACTTGCTCTCTGCTCAGTATCTTAGCACAGGGCTCAAGATGTCTGGAGTACCCACTCAGTGCCTTCTTTTTTATTTATTTATTTATTTATTTATTTATTTATTTATTTATTTATTTATTTGCTATGTATAGTGTATTCTGCCTCCATGTATGCCTGCAGGCCAGAAGAGGGCGCCAGATCTCATTACAGATGGTTGTGAGCCACCATGTGGTTGCTGGGAATTGAACTC
>NW_004954721.1:0-1102 GCF_000317375.1 Microtus ochrogaster
CATGTGGTTGCTGGGAATTGAACTCAGGACCTTTGGAAGAGCAGGCAATGCTCTTAACCTCTGAGCCATCTCTCCAGCCCCTACTTTTAGTTTTACGAGACAGATTTTATTTGTGAAGCTCTGGCTGTCTTGGAACTTGCTCTATAGACCACATAGGCCTTGAACTCACAGTGATCCACCTGCCTCTGCCTCCTGAGTGCTGCCTGGCATAGTTTCACCTGCTTTTAAATTTTATATTAATAGAACCATATATCCTGTTTTGTTGTTGTTTTTCAACATTGTCTTTGATATTAATGAATATAGTTACATATAGCAATGATGTTTTCTTTATCATTGCTTTATAATAGTATATTGTGTATCCATGCCATTTTTTTTTCTATATAGTTGTTGGTTTCTAGTTTGGACTATTATGAACAATATTACTAGGATTATTGTTGTACATGTTGTATAACGTTCTTGTTTTGTGAGCCAGTCATTTCCAATGGTTATCTATACCTTGGAATGTTGGTAGGTTATAATCTGTGTGTATATTTAGCTTTAGTAAGTATTGTCAGTTTTCCAAAATGGTTATATTAATTCTTCATCAGTAAATCTATGAGTGTTCTGAATGTATGCTATCTTAAAAAATTATATATATTTTTAAGATAGAATCTTTCTGGGATTACAGGCACATGACATCATGCTGAGGTAATCTCTCCTCCCCACCTTTCTTTTTTTTTTTTTTTTTTTTTTTTTTTTTTTTTTTCAGCCCACCTTTCTTTTTTTTTTTTTTGAGACAAAGAGTTTTTTTGTGTAGCCACAGCTGTCCTAAACTTGCGCTGTAGGACCAGCCTGGCCTAGAACTCAGAGTCCATGGCCTCTGCCTCCCGAGTGCTGGGATTAAAGGCGTGCGCCACCACCGCCCGGCTCCCACCTTTCTTTTTAAACTTATTGTTGGAATAAAGCATTTTGGGTCAAAGGATGAAGGATTTTTCTGTGATTTCTTAACATGGCCAGGAATTGTTGTTTTGACTGTGAAACTGTTTTTTTAGTTCACAGCCATAACACATCACCTGTTCCCCAGTTCACCCCACAGCACACATCACCTGTTCCCCAGTTCACC
>NW_004954722.1:0-1102 GCF_000317375.1 Microtus ochrogaster
AACATTTATTTATTTGTTTATTTATTTGTTTGTTTGTTTGTTTTTTCGAGACAGGGTTTCTCTGTGGTTTTGGAGCCTGTCCTGGAACTAGCTCTTAGACCAGGCTGGTCTCGAACTCACAAAGATCCGCCTGCCTCTGCCTCCCAAGTGCTGGGATTAAAGGCGTGTGCCACCATCGCCCGGCTACCAAGAAGGGTTTTTAAATGAAATTAAAAACCTCTATCTTGGGTAGCTATAGTGGAGGCAAAGAAGACTCGCTGAGGTTGTTTTGAGTCTACGGGTACAGCCACACTCCAGGCTCCTGCCTCAGCTGTGGATTCACGTCCTGGGCTGCAGTTCCCAATAACGGGATGACCCTGGAGTATTGAGAGGTCTTTGCTGACTTTGGGCAGCCAGGATGTTGCAAGCAAAGAGGACCAGGGCCTTGAGTTCTCATCTTGTCCTCACAATTCGCTCTAGAAACAGCACCAGGCCTCTTTCAGTTCCATAAATCCAATCATTTTTCTTAAAAGAAATATAATTCAGGGATTTCCTTTGAGAAGTCATATTGTCCTGTTCTCTAGGGCTGTTACTTCACTTTCCAGAAAACTCTGAGGAAAGATGCTAGAAGAGTCACACATTTTGGCTTTACCATGCTTGTCCTAATTACATCAATTGTCCTCATTCCCCAACTTTCAAAGTCACAGGGAGGATAGTGCTCTATTCTTCATTTATATCTAAACAGGGTCCATCATCCCCCCCAGGCTTCAAGGCTTTGGGGTTTGGCTCTTATATCTACACTGTTTTCTGCCTATAATTAATTATTGCTCAAATAATCTAGTTCACCCACTTTGAGTTGTATGATGTTTACTACAATTAGAAGATGCCTAGAAAGGTGTTCTTAAAAGTCAAATGGCTTTGGGGCTGGAGAGATGGCTCAGAGGTTAAGAGCACTGATTGCTCTTCCAGAGGTCCTGAGTTCAATTCCCAGCAACACCACATGGTGGCTCACAACCATCTGTAATGACATCTGGTGCCCTCTTCTGGCCAGCAAGCATGCAGACAGGCAGAACACTGTATACATAATAAATAAATCTTTAAAATAAAAAGTCAAATGGCTTTG
>NW_004954723.1:0-1101 GCF_000317375.1 Microtus ochrogaster
TTTGGTTTTTCGAGACAGGGTTTCTCTGTGGCTTTGGAGCCTGTCCTGGAACTAGCTCTTGTAGACCAGGCTGGTCTCGAACTCACAGAGATCCTGCTTCTTTTTAAAGATTTGGATTTAATTGCATTTGTTTTGGATTAAATTGCATTTAATTGCATTGTGTTTTGTCTGCATGGATGTCTGTGCACTATGTGTGTGCAGTACCTCTAGAGGCCAAAAGAGGGCATCTGTGCCCCTGGGACTGGAGTTAACAGTTGTTTGTGAAATGCCTTGTGAGTGCTGGGAGTGGAATCAGGATCCATTGAAAGAGCAGCTGGTGCTCTGACCTGCTGAGCCAGCTTGCCACCTGCCTCTATTCCTTTTATTTTTTTTAAGATTTATTTATTTAGTTTTTATTTATGTGTGTGTTCCTTGAGTAAATTATCCAGAAACTATCCAGCAAGAAGAAACAAAACTATTAAATATGCAGAAGAGATAAATTAAGAGTCTCTTACACACATACTTGGAGTATAGAAATGCTTTGGAGCCAGCCCTTGAAATGGTGCTGAACATTGCTTGCTGGCTTGCTTGCATATCTGTGCTTAGCTTTCTTACATAGCCCCAAATCACCTGCCCACAGTAGGCTGGGCCTTCTTGCAGGAACCAACAATCAAGACAACACCCCTCAGATGTGTGCCTAGGCCTCTTTGATGGAGGCAATTCCTGAATCAAGGCTTTTCTCTCAAGCAGCTTACAAAGCTGATGGGGACAGAAGGAACAAGAAGTCAGGTATCTGGTGGCATTTCCTGATGGCACACAGGTCCCATATAGAAGCTGATACACAGCGAAACTTCTAGTGAGAGGGCAGAAGAGGAACTGAAGATGTCACAGTTAGCTTTGTCAACCTGAACAGCCGGGAAGAGGGAACCTCACTTGAAGAATCACCTCCGTCAGACCACTGAACCAGGAGCTTCAGTAATCAAAAAAAAGAGAGAGAGAAAGATGGTGGATAAGTCTGTGGAGCATTTTCTTTATTGTTGATTGAAGTAGGAGGGCCCGGTACCCTGTAGGTGGTACCATTCCTAGGCACATGGGCCTAGGATGTATAAGAAAGCAGGAGAA
>NW_004954724.1:0-1101 GCF_000317375.1 Microtus ochrogaster
TTGACAACAGTTTCCTCTCCAACATCTCCTTCCTGTTTCTCTGCCTACTTCTCCCATCCATTGATCTACCTGTCTGTTTTTATACTAATACAATACAATTTTTATTACTATAGCTCTATTGTAGATCTTGAAATTAGGGGGTGGTATTACCTCATGTAGTCCTTTATTATACAGGATTGTTTTAGCTTCCTTGGGATTCTTTGTTTTTCCCTAAGGAGTTGAACATTGTTTTTGAAGCCTTGTAAAGAATTATATTAGAATTTTGATGGTAATTACATTGAATCTATAGATTGCTTTTGGTAAGATGACTGTTTTTACAATGTTACCCCTTCTGATCCATTATCATGGGAGACCTTTCCATATTCTGACATCTTTTCCAAAGACTTAAGGTTATTTTCATAAAGGTCTTTCATATGCTTGGTGTCATATGGGTTATATTGCTGTGAAGAGAAACCATAATTATCATTACCCTTATAAAGGAACATATATATTTGAGTTGGCTTACTTAGAGTTTCAGATGTTCCACTATTGACATCATGGAGAAGAGCATGGCAGTGTGCAGACAGATAAAGAGCTTGATAATTAACTGAGATTCCTATATCAGCCAGATAACAGGAAATGATATGTTTGTCACAAAAGCAAATCTTGAGCCAAAGAAACCCCAAAGCCTACTCCCACAGTAACATACCTACTTCAATAAGACCAAAACTCCTAATAGTGCCACTCCCTTTGTCTGACACTATCTTTCAAACCACCACATTGGGTTAGAGTTACACTAAGATCAATTTTACTGTTTATAGAAACTGTGAAGGATGTTTTATCATTGATTCTTTCCCTCAACCCATTACCATTTATTACCATTATTATTACCATTATTATTACCATTTATACAGGAAGACTATTGATTTTATTTATTTATTTAAAAGTTTCCTCCTCCTCCTGGTCTCCCATTTACTTCCCTCTCCCCCATTCCCCTCCCCCTCCTTCTCCAGTCCAAAGAGCAGTCAATGTTCCCTTCATGTGGGAAGTCCAAGGTCCTCCCCGCTCCATTCATGTCTAAGAAGGTGAGCATCCAAACAGACTAGTCTCCCACAAAGCCAG
>NW_004954725.1:0-1101 GCF_000317375.1 Microtus ochrogaster
GGGTAGAGGGCTGGCTCAGTGGCTCAGCAGCAGGTTCAAACATTTAGAGTCCCTGGATGAAGAGGCTCTGATCTCAGCAGGGCTCACTCAACCATTCATCCTCCCAAGGTAGAGAAATTGAAAGTTACACAATTTAGAAAGTGTGTGTCTTTCAGATAATGCCTTAAAAAAAGCAAATTCTATGTGAACATTAAAGACTGAATAGCAGTTTTGAGGAGCAGGGACCACCTCTGTGTCCTTGGCCTAAATTCGCTCCTTCCCCAACATAGTACAGTAGACTCTTCAGTTGCCAATACTTGACAGCTGCTAAGTGTGTGCCGTTTGTCTGGTCTCTGGCATCCTTTGGAATGAAATGAGTTTTATTAAAAAAAAAAAAAAACCTGTTTTGACTTCCCAAGTCCCTCCGATAGTCAACTCCAGCTTCCCTGTGCCTTTTTAATGATGTCCCCATCACAAGCACTCTAACCCTCTCAGACTGGAACAAACACATTTTGTAGGTGAAAGGTAGCTTGATCTCTACTACAGGGGGTCTGCTGTCATGCTCTGATACCAGGGGTAATGCCACCTCTGTGACTTCCGTGCCCTGATGATAACCCAACGCTGGTAACTGTGAGATGCAGAAAAGGGTACTGTGAGGGGGTGAAGAGCAGGGGACCCGTCCAGGGCTTTCAATGCTCTACCTTTCATTTTGTTCTATTATAGGATGCCAGGCTCTGTTAATAAGTCGGGGTTTGTTCAAAAATGCAAAACTGATCACTTGACCATTTATTTAACCACAATAAAGATTTCTCACACACAGATTCTTTAACAATCTTGCATATTCTCTTTCTCGGAACTAGAGATATTTCCTATTCATTCCACTGTGACAGTTCTATGTACATCCACTTCCTTCATCTCCTCCGTATCCTCTTTCTCGTCACCTAGGGATGTGGCTTCTTCCTATTGGTCTAACTAATCCATTGCCAGACCATGAAACTGAAAGCATCAGACATCAGAGTTCTGGCTTCTGAAATCCACAAATAGAAATTCACGAGTAAGGCAATAAAGAAACCCAGTGTCTATAGGACACCCTCTATCCCCTGGAGACTAGGCAACACTTGT
>NW_004954726.1:0-1101 GCF_000317375.1 Microtus ochrogaster
ACACCTCCACTATGAGGATAAGTGGTTAGGGCTTTTGCATTCAAAGGCATGTTTATCAGCCTTCAGTGACTTAGTAAAGCTATTTTTGAGAAGAAACCTAACATAATATTAAGAAAATCAGAAAAAAGGAAAGAAAAGAAAGAGGAAAATCCCTTTTAATATTTCTTTTTCTATTTTTCTTTCCCTAGCCATCCAACAAGAGAAGGAGTTTGACAAAAAAACCACAAAATGAAGATCACATTTGAAGAATAAACATGAACATTGCCAAACAATCTTCGTTTCAGGAGTGTTTTTTTTGTTTTGTTTTTTTGTTTTTTGTAAACTTATGTGTTTCTAGAGATGCATGACAATTGCTGATGGCCTCTTGCCTATACCTGATAGTTAAGTGTTAATCGGTACCCAGTTAAGCAGTGATCAGGAACAGGCATTCCCTTTGTTTTTAAACTTCCTCGTTGATGAACAGATTACAGATGGCTGTTGTGGGATATTTGGTCAAAAGTGAGACCCCAGTCCTCTAGCACCCCTATATCCAATGAGTCTGGGAAGATTGGAAGCAGCACCCCAGTCCCTGGCATCCATCCTAAGCCCCTTCCCCCTGGGAGTTGCCTTGGTTCAGACTCCACCTAAGGGAAGCCTGCCAAGTGCTGACCCTCTCCAGGAAGGCTCAGGACCACTCTCACAGGCTAGTTAACATATGGTCCCAGGTTGTGCATGGTCTCTCCCTGTCTCCCCACTCCCCCCCCATGTTCTCAACAACCCAGGAGCATTGCATTCATTAAATGTGAGCATCTTTGATTTGCTGTAATCTGGTGAAATTGGAGCTTTTTTGCCTGGGTGAAAAGGCTCGTCTTATGATTTTTCCTAACAGATGAAAGTTTCCCACCAAAAGGGTCTTCCCCAAGATGAAGTCGATTCAGTCTGGCGGAGAGGGTGTACAGGAAGGGTCTTGGGGAAGTCTTTTTTGCTTATGCTGAACTTGCACATCCATGTTCACTGTGGCTATAGTCACAAAAGTTAAATGAAATCAGACTAGATGTTCATCAATAGTTAGATTAATAATGAAATTGGGCTCTCTCTCTCTCTCTCTCTCTCTCTCTCTAT
>NW_004954727.1:0-1101 GCF_000317375.1 Microtus ochrogaster
TATAGGATATAAGAGCAGAGAAGAAGATACCTATACTAAGGGATCCATTTTAAAGTTGGCAAGAGACTTGGCTCTAGAGGGGATCCCAGGTGTCCATGGGGATGTCCCCAGAGATTTCCTTGGACAGCAGAGGAGAGGGTACCTGAATGGTCCTTGCCCCACTATCATGCTGATGATTATCTCGAATATCACCAAAGAATCTTCCTCTGGCTAAGGATGGAGATAGAGTCAGAGACCCTCATCAGAGGAATGGACTGAGCTCTTCAGGTCCAGTTGAAAGGCAGAAGGATGAGCAAAGAAGTCAGGACTGTGAGGGGTTGGTCCATCAACTGAGGCAGTGTGCCTGTTCTAATATGATCTCAACAAATCTAGCTGGACAGGGCATGAAGGAACATATGATCAAACCGGAATCTCTGATTGTGGCTGACAGTGGGGTCTGAATGAGAAGCCATTGATAAAGGCACTGGGACTTGTTTTTACCAAATGTTCTGGCATTTTGGAACCCTACCTAATCTCTATGGATGCACAGCTCCCTAGGCCTGGATGTAGGGGGTAGGACCTTGGATTTCCCACAGGGCAGGGTTCGCTGCCATCTCTCAAGCAGGGTAAAAGAGGAAGGAGGGGGTGTTGGGGAGCAGGAGGGGATTGGGAGGAGGGAAGGAAGTCTAAATAATTGAATGGAAAAATAAAAAATAAAAGAAAAAAAACAAAAAAACAATAAAAACATTAAGGGGTCTAATAATTTCCCTTTCTAATAATTCCCCCTTCTTTCCCTCCCTCTTCCCCACTGTCTTCCATTCCAATACTATATCATTGTGATTATAAGATTTAATATGTCTAAAATTTATTTCTCTTCAAACATTTTTTCATAAGGTCCTAAGAGCCAATTGGACCTATATAAACAAATCAGACTCACCCAGAATAAGTGTCAAATTTTTCCCTTATAATTCCTGGCATTGGGAACCCCTGGGAAACTCCCTACTGCCCCTAAAAAAAACCCAAAAAACCAAAAAAACAAAAACCTCTATCTTCTATCTTGGAACTCTCCTCGCTTAATCACTGGGATATAAAATATTTTCCAGACATAATTTTCTGCCTCTC
>NW_004954728.1:0-1101 GCF_000317375.1 Microtus ochrogaster
GAAAGAAAAATAAAATTTCAATATAATATTTAAAAAGTAAATAAAATAGAACATAAAAATTAAGTTGAAGGATAATAATAACTATATAGACAAAGTATGTTTATCACGATTCATTGTTTATTTCCTTTGTATGTTCACATGAGTGTGAATATGTGGTGAAGAATACATAAGCAGTGTGAAAAGTGGGATGAGGGTCAGGAACATTTCCTTGTGACCTGAATTATTTCAGTAATTGCTAATGCCTTCCAGATATCATTTAATGTAATTTGGTAGTCTTGACTTTTAAATAAAATCTTCACTTTATTAAAAATTCATTTCTATTTGCTCTGATGTCACAAAATTTTGATCCCTGTTCTACACAGAATTTCCTTACATTTTGATATTCAGAATATAGGAGTTTTATGTCTTGAGGTAATAAATAGTGCAGTTACTTTCTCACAAGGTTTTGTGTAAATTAATATTATTGAAGTCTGAAAATGGATTTGTTTGCTTAAAATAAATATACCAGTTCTATCAGATCTTTTTTTTTTCTATCAGATCTTTTAAATTTCAGGTTTATTTCTGTATTTTATTCAACTACCGTTTCAAGACTGTCATTGGGAGTATCTAAGTATTTCTTCAAATGTAAATTACTTACTCTTTGAATTTTTCTTTGTTGTATTTGATCATGTTTGATAAGTTGCAACATCCTTCTTCATCACTGATTTCTGATTTTTTTTTACCCATACTGATTGTATTAGAGGGAATACTAAGATGCAATGGACCCTAGGTACTCTCCAATTTGCACTCCTCTGAAGAGTTCCCTGTTGCCTTCAGAAATGCCTTATGTAGCGCCAGCTTACAGTATCCCATTAAATGATTATGGCTCTTGTAACAGAGGAAGATTATGTGAAAACCACATTTTCTCCATTGGATTCAAATACACAGAACTGCATAGCTGAGATGAAAAGAATTAAAAAGGATGTTATATATAAAAATGCCAATTTGGTTCTGAATGATTATTTCCTTACCATTTTTGAAAATACTGTAAACCGCTGTATTATTACTGAAAAATTACATCATGAAAAAATAGTATATTAAATTTCTAATGGATATTTTTTA
>NW_004954729.1:0-1101 GCF_000317375.1 Microtus ochrogaster
GCTATGGGAGAAGGCCAGTTCAGGCACCCTTTCCTCTGCTGCCCAAGGACCTAGCTAGGGACATCCCCTTGGACACCTGGGAACCCCTCTAGAGCCAAGTCTCTTGCCAACCCTAAAATGGTTTCCTTAATTAAGATATTTTCTTCCCTGCTCCCATATCCACCCTTCCTCCATCTCAACCATCCCATTCCCCCAAGCTCTCCTCAATCCTCTCCTTCTCCCTTCTCTCTCTCCATCTCCCCTTCCCCCCACCCCATCCTCACCCCCATGACCCCAACTTTTGCCCAGCGATCTTGTCTACTTCCAATATCCAGGTAGATAAATATATGTTTTTCTTTGGTTTCACCCTCTTATTTAGCTTCTCTATGATCACAAATTATAGGCTCAATGTCCTTTACTTATGGCTAGAATCCAGTTATAAATACCATATTCATAAAATACCATATTTATCTTTATGGATCTGGGTTATCTTACTCAGTAAAGTATTTTCTAGTTCCATCCATTTGCATGCAAAATTCAAGATGTCATTGTGCTTTTACACTGAGTAGAACTCTAAAGTGTATATGTGCTATATCTTCTTTATTCATTCTTCTATTGAGGGAAACCTAGACTGTTTCCTGGTTCTCTCTATTACAAATAGTGCTGCTAAGAACATAGTTGAACAAATGCTTTTGTAATGTAATTGGGCATCTCTTGTGTATATTCCCAAGTGTCAAATTGCTGGATCCTGAGGTAGGTTTCTTAGGAGAGAAACTGCCACACTGATTTCCAAAGTGGTTGCACAAGTTTGCATTCCCAACAATGGATGAGTGTTCCCCTTACTACACATCCTTTCCAGCATAGGCTATCATTGTTTTTTTTTATTTTAGCCATTTTGAGAGGTGTTAGATGGTATCTCAAAGTTGTTTTGATTTGCATTTCCCTGATCACTAAGGAGGTTGAGCGTGACCTTAAGTGTCTTTTGGCCATTTGAACTTCTGTTGAGAATTCTCTGTTCAGTTCAGTATCCCTTTTTTAATTGGATTAATTAGAGTTTTAATGTCTAATTTCTTGAGTTCTTTATATATTTTGGAGATCAGACCTTTGTCTGATATGGGGTTG
>NW_004954730.1:0-1101 GCF_000317375.1 Microtus ochrogaster
TGTCCTGGAACTAGCTCTTGTAGACCAGGCTGGTCTCGAACTCACAGAGATCCGCCTGCCTCTGCCTCCCGAGTGCTGGGATTAAAAGCGTGCACCACCATCGCTCGGCTCTTTTTTGGTTTTTCAAGACAGGGTTTCTCTGTGTAGCTTTTGGAGCCTGTCCTGGAACTTGCTTTGTAGATCAGGCTGGTCTCGAACTCAACTCTCATCTCACCCAAGTGCTGGGATTAAAGGCGTGTGCCACTACTGTCTACCTAAACCCAAGCTTTTTTGATTTGTTTTGTTTAGTGTGGGTGCTGGGGATCTGGACCTAGGTCTTTATGTTTTCATGGCAAGCACTTTATTGACTGAGCCAGCCACCTTTACAGCTCCCTTGAATTAACTTTTTTTTTGAGGCTGAGTATGTAGCTCATTAGGTAGAATGCTTGCCTAGCATTGACCCTAGCACTACATAAAATCAGCTGTTATAGTACTTACCTTTAATTTTAGCAAATGGAGGCAGGTAGGTCAGAAGTTCAAGGTAATTCTCAACTCCATAGCAAGACTAGGGGTAAGTGGATCATAAATTCAAAATAATTCTCAACTTTAACTGTGTGAGAACCCTGTTTTCAAAACAACAGGGCTGGTAAGATGACTTAATGGCTGTAAAGGAGCAACCAAGCCTGATGACTTGAGTTCATCTTAGGGACCCATGTGGCAAAAGAAGAGAATCAACTCCTAAGTTCTCTTACTTCTACATATGTACTGTGCGAATACACGAGTCCATATGCATAATTGTAGTAGTAGGACACGCGTTAATTTTCCGGCCGCCCAAAATAATCACTCAGGAACTATATTAATCACAACACTGCTTGGCCTATTAGCTTAAGCATATCTTCGGTTAACCCATTTCTGTTGATCTTTTTTTGTTTGTTTGTTTGTTTTTGTTTTTGTTTTTCTTTTTTGGTTTTTCGAGACAGGGTTTCTCTGTGGCTTTGGAGCCTGTCCTGGAACTAGCTCTGTAGACCAGGTTGGTCTCAAACTCACAGAGATCCGCCTGCCTCTGCCTCCCGAGTGCTGGGATTAAAGGCGTGCGCCACCACCGCCCGGCTCTGTTGATCT
>NW_004954731.1:0-1101 GCF_000317375.1 Microtus ochrogaster
CCCTCCCTCTCTCCCTCTCTCCCTCTCTACTCCTTCCATCCATCCATCTTAGAATCCAGGACCATCTGTCTAGGGTTGGCACTGTCCAGGGTGGGCTGGGCCCTCTCACATCAATCATTAATCAAGAAAATGCTCCTCATACAGACTTGCTTATGAGCCAGTCTGGTGGAGACATTTTTTTTTCACTTGTCTTTCTCTCTTCAAAGATGACACTACCTCATTTCAAGTTGACAAAAACAAAACAAACCCCAATAGATTGTCACAGACACTTTATACTGTAGATTTTGTTTTTCTTTAGGATGTGGGATTTGTATTTTGAGAGCCCATTGAGAAGTTACTCTGACTTATAGTCAACCTTACAAGATTGTTTTTTTCATTTATTGCAATACAGGCATTAAGGCTATTAATGGAAGCCTAGAGGAAGCATGGTGGTTTATCAGAGTCACTAAATAGCTCAGATATCCCTGGTGACTTAGCTGATGGCCTTCACTCTCTGGTTCTGTGCTTGTGCAAGGAGAGCGTATTTACTTCCCTGCTGAGAGCCAGGAATGTGACACAAAGCCAGATGCAGTGGGAATTGTTGCAGTGAGCAAACTTAGCAGGATTGTTGCACAAGATTGGCAAGTGTCCAGGTGTAGAATGACTACCCTGGACGAACTGGCTTTAGGGTAGAGAGGAAAGGTTTAAACAACTTTCTTCCTTTTTGGTGACTTTATCTGTACTAACCCTGACTGAGGCTCTTTTGTGTCTTTCCCACCGCTGGTTTTAAGTACTTGGTATGAATCCCAGGAGGAGGCTTTGTGTGGATGCTTTGTATAAGTCACAAGACACCTATGCTCCTGTGCAGGTGGAGATGCAGTTGATCCTAGAGGAGTAGCTTAGCCTATGTGGGAGGTGACAGAGGGTGGAGTTGTGCGGTACCATTAGAAACTTCCACTCAGTACCACCTTCCTGTAACTTCTCACCATTAGAGTTGAGTAAATTTCTTTCTTTTTCTTTTTTTTATTTTTCGAGACAGGGTTTCTCTGTAGCTTTTTGGTTCCTGTCCTGGAACTAGCTCTTGTAGACCAGGCTGGCCTTGAACTCACAGAGATCCGCCTG
>NW_004954732.1:0-1101 GCF_000317375.1 Microtus ochrogaster
CACACACACACACACACACACACACACACACACACAAATCAAAGCAGGAAAGCTAAAACAATTATAAATAATAAAAAACTACAGACATTATTTTCATTCCTAACCTGAGTTTTAGTATAGACCTAGAGTTATAAAATTAGCTTGGTATTGACACAAAACTAAACTGTCAATCAATGGAATCAAATTGAAGACCCAGACAGTCTTCACACACATGGACAACTGATAAAGAAGCCAGAAATACACACTGGGAAAAAGACAGTCTTCAACAAATGGTGTTTGTCAAATGATAGCTGCATGTAGAAAAGTCCAAATAGATCCACACTTACCTCCCTGTAAAAAGCTCAGCTCCAAATGGATGAAAGACTTCAACATAAAACTAGATGCACTGAGCGTAACAGAAGAGAAGGTGGGAAATAGCCTTGTACCTGTTGGCACAGGAAAAGACTCCCTGAACAGAAAGAACACTGATTGTGCCAGGCCCAACAATTTTATTAACTAAGATCAACAGTTAATAAAAGGGACCTCACAAAGCTGAAAGTTTCTACATTACAGACTGTCATTGGGACAAAGCAGCAGCCTACAGAATGGGAAAGTATATATCTGATGAAGGGCTAATATCTAAAATATATAAAGAACTAAAAAGCTGGATATCAAGAAAACAAATTTTAAAAATAGGGTACAGATCTAAACAGAGAGTTGTCAAAAGAGAAATCTCAAATGGCTATGAAATCTATAAAGAAATGCTTAACATCCTTAGCCATCAGGGAGATGAAGATCAAAGCTACTTTAGGTTTAATTTTACATGTGATACACTGGCTAAGATCAACAAAACAAGCCACAGTCCATGCTAGCAAGGATATGAAGTAAGGGGAACATTCATTCATTGCTGGTGGGAGTGCAAACTTATACATCCACTGTGTAAATCAATATGGCAGTTCCCCATGAAGATGGGAATTGATCTACCTTAAGACACTGCTATACTATTCTTGAGCTATACCACTTATAGGACAATCTAACCTACCACAAAGACACTTATAAGCAGAGACTATGCTTTCATTTCCCAGTTGCCAAGACCCAAATAAGCACACAGAAACTATACTA
>NW_004954733.1:0-1101 GCF_000317375.1 Microtus ochrogaster
GGGGGGGTTCGAGACAGGGTTTCTCTGTAGCTTTGGAGCCTGTCCTGGAACTAGCTTTTGTAGACCAGGCTGGCCTCACAGAGATCCACCTGCCTCTGCCTCCCGAGTTCTGGGATTAAAGGCGTGCGCCACCACCTGGCTGACTGTTGCTTTTCTTGTTAGTGTTGCATGTCTGACATAGAAAGCTGAAGGCTGAAAAGCTTTGAAAAGTGAAGCTCATGATTTTAGGGCATTGTGGGCCTTCATGGCAGGGAAGGTCTTGAGTAAGCAGCTCAGCTCTTGACGGCTGAAGTATGTGGATATCCAAGATGAACTTTGCAGTAGAGAGCACTAGGAGTAAGGACCAGCTCTACCACACTATATCTGCCAGTCTGCCCCATCCTAAACTTCACACCTGTTCTAGGTCCTGCCACTAGCTGGGGAATAAGCATTCTAAACAGGTCTGTGGTGGGATTTTTTTTTTTAAAGTTCCTAATTTTCAATGTAGTGTTTTTTTATGGTAACACTGTTAAGATCAAATTTATTTTATTGTACTTTTCATAAGGTAAGCCTTAGATTGTAAGTAATTGTGTTTTCATTTTGTGTGTTTCTTACTGAAGTTTATTGTAGCTGTCTACATTGTGGCAATGGAGTTGTAAGAGTTAAAGTCTTAGGGAGCTGGCTTAGTGGCTTAGCTGAGGATTTGGTGCATGCTGGGTGGTGATGGCACACACCTTTAATCCAAGCACTATGGAGGCAGAGGCAGGCAGATCTCTGTGAGTTCGAGGCCAACCTGGTCCACAGAATAAATTCTAGGACAGCTAGTGCTACACAGAAACTTTTTCTAGATGTACTTGTTGCTCTCAGAGGATAAAAGTTTGGTTCTTCGCATCCACATCTGGCAGCTCACAGGCACTCCAGCTCCATGTGCTTAGGGCTTCCTCCACAGGTACCTATACTTATGTTCACATATCTGCATGCACATGTGCACACACACACAATTTAAAAATAAGTCTTTTTAAACGTCTTGTGAGGGTCTACCATCCCTTTTATACATATGGCAGTTCTCAATTTTAAAAGAGCTTAAGGGAATCTCTTTGCTTATCAGTATTCTGTTCTGAT
>NW_004954734.1:0-1100 GCF_000317375.1 Microtus ochrogaster
CCTGAGGAATCCATTTCTAATCCTCACTGAATCATGTCATGAGCATGGGCACTGCCGACAGAATGGTCTGTGTCTCTCTGGCACCTTGGGCAGTGGGGCTTGGAGGTCACAGTGCCCACTGAGTGGGACAGTGGTGCACGGGCTGCCAGCAGGACTCTCACCTGCTAGCTTTATGGATGCTCTTTCTCAAGTAAAGTCTAATGAAAGTCAATTCTTAATTCTCAGTAAGAATAAAGCTTCTCTTTCTTCTTTGTAATTTTTCACAATTCTCTCCTTTAACCCTATCTACACTTTTGATATGGAATTTCTTGATGCAGGAATTTTGTTAATTTCCCTTTTTCTTTTGGTATTTCTATTGTGTATGTCTTACAATGTATTAATTGACCCAAAGTACACGATGTTCCATTGCAGTTTTAAAACCTCTTGATTCTCTTTGCTTTTCAGTTTAGGATATCTGTATTGCTGTACCCTCAGCTAACGCTTCTCTATAGACTGTGTCCCGTGTGCCTATCATTCTTCGTTCCTTTTGTGCTAGTCTTAGTTTCTAGAGTTCTTTTTCTGAGAAAGTGCTCTTCCTGACAGTTTGTGTCCTTTAGGTCACACGCTGTGTGTTCTCACAATTCTCTAGTTCCCATCAGAGGCCTTCATTATATTAACTGCAGCCATTTGAACTTGCAGTCACCATCTTAAAACTGCTACCACAGTTGATCCCATGTTTACTTTCCAACTCTGTTTTGTTTGTGTAATTTTCACTATGCTCTGAAATTGCTTTGTTTAAACCTTGACATGATATGTCACATAAAAGAAACTGGGTGCAAAGTCCTAGCATAGGAAGTATAATTCTATTCACTGTTTGCTGCACCAAGACTAAAGTTCCTTGTGGTGTCACCAATTTCTGTCTTTTGAGTAAAACTTTCTTCCTCCTTCGCATTTCAAATAATTCCCCCAAAAAATATTTCTCCAGAGCTGGACAGTGGTAGCATACGCCTTTAATCCCAGCACTCAGGAGGCAGAGGCAGGTGGATCTCTGTGAGTTCGAGGCCAGCCTGGTCTACAAGAGCTAGTTCCAGGACAGGAAACAAAAGCTACAGAGAAACCCT
>NW_004954735.1:0-1100 GCF_000317375.1 Microtus ochrogaster
TTATTTTTTGACTGTTAATAAGCCAGCTGCAGAGAGACATATGATTGTGGGGGCTACTAAGCTAAAACAACTTAAAGGTGTCTTCATTTTAAAATTTGAGTCTAAGGATATATTACTTTGAGAAAGAGCTTCTGCTTTTGTTTAACCAAAATATGGGAACCTGTGAATTCCTTCCAGATTAATGTGATTTGATGGAACAAGACCATCCGAAAAGTCTCCATGAAATTTAAAAATACTTTGCCTAACAAACAGTAGGTGCAGTCTGGATAAAACTAAAACTATGCCCAAATTTCCAAAATGATTGTTTACAAATGTTTGTTTTTATTTAAAGGGGTTGATTATAAGTGGTTAATGGTCACAGTTGATCTCTTTCTAAAAAAGGGAAGGGAGATATGATACAGAAATGAAGACTTTGCATTGGTAAGGACTTTGGTTTATTGATACAAATTTAAGGACAATTTTGTTATAATTACATTTGTATAATTATTTAAAATATTATGTTTATACAATTCATTTAAAAATGTAATTTTATAATCTAAAATCACAGAATAATGGATAGTTATTTATTATAGTCAAACTTGTAGTCATGTTAGATTTTCTAGATATACAGAGATATATTTCAGTTAGATAATTTCCAACACTTCAATGACTTATGGAATATGTCATTTAAAATATTTTAAGAACTTAGATTTTTCTCAACAGTGAGACATGTCTGCTTCTGGTAGCACCAATTACTCACTTCAGAGAGGTTAATGGGCATAAAAAACTCATTATGGAAATTGCTTTCAATGTGACAAGGGTAGCCATTTGGGCAAGAAACAGCTCTTGTCTGGACTGCTTGATCGTATGCTGTATAAAATGGACAGGCAAAACCCACAGAAAATGACTGTTGAACTTGCTAAAAGAAGGTAAGACAGTCCTTCAGTGTTCATGCTTCATAAAAGAGTCTGCCAGACATTCTGCAGGATTCAGAAGAAAGTGACTAACAAATTGCCAAAACAGTCTTTCACATTTCTTGCTTCATGAAAAAGAATGTCAGATAATATGGGCTTCTAGATTCAAACATAGGAGGCCCCAATATTAAAGAACTATGGATGACT
>NW_004954736.1:0-1100 GCF_000317375.1 Microtus ochrogaster
TAAGAGAAATTATATATTAATACACAATTATATAAAATTCCACCTAATGCACTGTTATTTCAATTTACACAATAAAAATGCCTAGATATGGCAGATGCCTTCTACCTCTGCATGTATTCTCCCTGTAGAAGGCTTACTTGTTGAGTCACTTTTTATAAGTTTTATTTAACTGTTAGCTTATTGAATTATCAGTACACCCAGCTAATAAGGACCCACTGTGGCTCCATTCTTAGTTTCTCAATGCCTTTGTCTAGACTGTCATTTACCACGATCACATCAACGCCGTGGCTGAATGCTCTTGAATTCGTGTGCTTTCAGCCACTGTTTTCTTCAAATCAGAATCCGTCAATGGCTTGGTGGTGATTCCTGCATCCACCACAGCCTTGTGCATGGCACGCAGGGTCTCTAGCTCTGGAGCAACAATAAATACCACATAAGGCACAAACTCAGATGTCCTCAACACTTTCAATGCTTGTGGGTTGACGTCTAAAATGCAAGTACGTCAGTCTGTACAACTTCAAGGATAGAGTCAATCTCAGTTCCATAGGGCTTTCCTTCATATTCCCCATGCTCCAAATACTTTCCAGCTTTAGTATCTGCTTCCATTTCTGATCGGGACACAAATTTATATGCCTGTCCATCCTTTTCATCTTCTCTTGGCTTCTGTGAAGTAAATGGCACCGTTGTTCCGAATCTAGCAGGATTCAGCACTATGAATCTATTTTTCAAGCTTCTTCTGCCCGCACCTTGAGCTCCTATCAACACTAATGTTTTTCGCTGGAAGGGTGGCATTTTTGCTACTTCCTCATAGATCTGAATTTCATGGTGATCAAACTCTGCATTCCTAGTTGTGAGGTACATCATTATCATCTTCTTTTTGTTGTTGTTGTTGCTTATAGTTCCACAAAAGGGTCCTGAATTGTCCCAGTCTCTGCGAACAAATGCCTTTCTCTTCTCTTCCAGGAACTGGCTTGGGGTCAGACCAGCACTTCCGCCCTCTTTCACATGGCTAGCCTGCTACCAATTTGGGTCTTCTCTGTTTACAATCTGAAGAATTTCTCCTTTGGAAAACTTCAGTCCCCTTCTCTGCAGGGTATCAG
>NW_004954737.1:0-1100 GCF_000317375.1 Microtus ochrogaster
AGGTCATTTTTGAAACCATTGGTAAGTTTTTGGGTGCAAAACCCTAACAAAGGACCATTAATAACTGACAAGGTATCTTCAAGGACAGGATGCCTCCTAGGAACATCTGAACCTTGACAAATTTTATGGCCCTGCTTCCTAGTTCCTTAATTAACTATTTTCAGGGTAACTGTTCAAATTCTGCTATGGCAGCACATTTCTGGAGCTGAGATGGGCCCCTTGCTCAATATATGGCTTAAGATGAAGCCTCTTCTTTAAATCAGAGTTTGCAAAGCCAGGTCCTCACAGGACAAAGAGCCACTTAAGGGAAGAAGGGTTAATTTTGTCTTGCACTTGAGAGGAATTCTGTTTATGGTGGTGGAGAAGTCATGGCTGCCAGTCACATTGTTGCACCAGTCAGGAAACAGAGATGAACACTGGTGGTCAGCTGGTTTCCTACTCGTTTCCGTCTTTTAGTCATTCTGGAACTCCAGCTCATGGGATGATATGGCCACATTCAGGGAGAGTCTTCTCTCTTCAGTTAAACCTCTCTGGAAATACCCTCATAGACACATCTCCTAGATTATTCAAAATCCAATTATGTTGACAATGAAGAATTTGGTGATCAGACAGAAGACAGGATTAGTGTGGGAGAAAGATTCTGAGAAACCTTTGGGGTTTGCAAGAGATTAAATCGACATGCCTGTGGCTGTTCTAAACTTATGGGTCTGGGAACAGGTGGCTGTATACTATAACTATTTAAGAGGTGAGGTAGACAGAAATTGGTCTGCTTCTCCCACGGTCTGAGTGGCTCCCCTGAGCCGGTCTGTGGCACTATTGGGCTACAGTTCAAGGTGTAAGAATTCTTTCTGGAGGCTCCGACTGAGAACCTGTTCCTTGTGCCTATTAGTTTCTAGTTTACTGTCATTTTCCTTGCCTTACAGCCTCATCACGCCAATCTCTACTTTTGTGCTTACATTTTTTTCCCTGATGTGGAACTTCCTGCCTTCTCCTTCACCACTTGAAGGCCCTAGTGATGACATTTGGTAACCAGGATACTCAAGAATAATCTCCCATCTCAAGATTGTGGAGTTGATTACAGTTGCAATGACCCTTCTGCT
>NW_004954738.1:0-1099 GCF_000317375.1 Microtus ochrogaster
TAATGATCTGAATAACATGACTTTGGTGGTTATATTTCCTCCAGTGCTTACAAATGTGTTTTTTGTTTTGTTATGTTTTTTTTTTTTTTTTTTTTTTTTTTTTTTGGTTTTTCGAGGCAGGGTTTCTATGTGGTTTTGGAGCCTGTTTTGGAACTAGCTCTTGTAGACCAGGCTGGTCTCGCACACAGAGATCCGCCTGCCTCTGCCTCCCAAGTGCTGGGATTAAAGGCGTGCACCACCACCGTCCGGCGACAAATGTGTTTTGTAGACCAGGCTGGTCTCAAACTCACAGAGATCCGCCTGCCTCTGCCTCCCAAGTGCTGGGATTAAAGGCGTGCACCACCACCGTCCGGCGACAAATGTGTTTTTACATAATAGTTACCTAATAAATGTTTATTAAGATGGATAATCAAAAGACTTTCTAGTATTACTAGAGAGGGAGATGCAGCTTCAAGTTCAGTAGTTGGGGAGTTCCTTCCCACACTACCTTGTCTGTTACGGACTGTACTGACAGCAATATCATGAGCAGAGCTAGACAAGATTCTAAAAATCAACAAGGTAACCATGATGGGAAGAAGAGTCACCCAGCACCTAGTTTCTTCCAAATATATAATATTCCCACGACAATGGCTGAGGATAGAGTTCCCTACCTAAAGTCTATACCAGGATTTCAGTGACAGAGTCTAAGAGAAATTTTATATACAAACTTTTGCATACTTTGGGGAAGTACTGCCAGAATTCCATCAGATCTGAATCTCAAAAAGATTTTTGACCTACAAACAGGCTCAGAACTTCCAATTATTGAATTTTGAAATAGATATGTGTAATGTATATATTGAGGACGTTTTTAATTGCTTTAATAAAAGCAAGTATTATAATATTTGATGAGATACTCAGCCACAAGGTTGGAATGGCAGAAAGCTAAGGAATGGACTGGATCTAGCTGGCAAAGCCACGGCTTTAGTCCTACTGATATTGCTTGGTAAGTTAAAGGCTCGTGTGGCCAGAAAAAGAGAGATATACAGTAAAGAGAGATTCAAAGACAAAGAAAATTTCTAAATGGTTTGAAGTGTGTTAAAAAATATATGCAGACTAAAAG
>NW_004954739.1:0-1099 GCF_000317375.1 Microtus ochrogaster
TAATCCCAGCACTCGGGAGGCAGAGGCAGGCAGATCTCTGGGAGTTCGAGGCCAGCCTGGTCTACAAGAGCTAGTTCCAGGACAGGAACCAAAAATGCTACGGAGAAACCCTGTCTCAAAAAAAAAAAAAAAAAAAAAAAAAGAGTACAAAATCTAAATTTATTCCCTTCATTACAGAACAGTGAGAAAGCACTGACTGAGACTCAGGTTCAATTCTCAGCACCAGCAATGGTGGCTCATAAAACTGTCTTGGTATCCAACGCCCTCTTCTGGCCTCAGCAAGCACTGTACACATGTGCCACAAACCACACACTAAAGTATAAGTGAGGAGGGGTAGTGAAAATGACTGTGAACTAAGTACTTACGAAGCCAGCAGCATAGCAGCAGTGCCTACAAGCTGAAGCTTCCCTCTTAACACAGACATGGAAGAGAGGAACCGGTCAATGTAGTTCACGGCCAAATGCAGGGTCTCATTCTGTAATTTATATTCTTCTCCCACTTCAACTAGCCAGTCCACAAGGATGGCCCGCATACTGTTAGTGATGTCTGGCTGCTTCTTCATGTAACCCACTTTAGGTTTACATTTAACCTGAAAGAAAACTCAGCAGTGTTAAATAGAATCAGGTCACTTTACCATTCACAAAGATGCTATTGACTTTGTGATACTATAAACTTTAGCATTAGAGTAACTCCTCAACTTCATTCAGTAGTTTTTAATGAACAGTCTTACCTCCATTTCCCTCAGGTATGTGTGGATGTCTTCATTGTAGTCGGGTACTTCATTAACACTCAGTGGCTTTTCGTCTTCCAAGACAATAGACATATCCATAGCATGTGGTGATTCTGCGAATGACATCGATACCAAAGTATTTATCTCTCTGGTAAAGCAACAGAGTATCCTATTCTGGTCTTAGTATTTCGGTCTCTATAGCTTTAGGATGAACTTAATTCAAAAAAAGAAAATAGATAGACTACTAAGAGGACTGAGAATTACCTTAAGTATCACCTTCCACAAAAGATGAATAGATATGGACTTCCCACAGGGCAGGGAACCCTGATCGCTCTTTGGGCTGACGAGGGAGGGGGACTTGGTTGGGGG
>NW_004954740.1:0-1099 GCF_000317375.1 Microtus ochrogaster
TCCATTTGCTTGGAATATCTATTTCCATCTTTTTACCTTGAGGTAATGTCTATCCTTTATTTTTTCTATCTTTTATGCATAAGAAAAATGGATACTGTTTTCACATCCATTCTGTTTGTCTGTGTCTTTTTCTTGGGGAATTGAGACCATAGATATTGAGTGATATCAATGAACAATGATGTTTAATACCTGCTACATTGTTGTTGTTGTTATGTGAGTGTTTCTCTTTTGGTTTTGCTGGTGTGAGATTATTATTTCCTCTGTTTTCATGGATGTAGTTAACCTTCTTAGGTTGTATTGTTCCTTCTAGCATTTTCTTTAGGCCTGAATTTGTAAACAGATAATTTTAAAGTGTGATTTCATCATAGAATATCTTATTTTTCTCAATCTATGCTGAATTATGCTGAATACTATAACCTGGAATGCTATCTGTAGTCTCTTAGGATCTGCATCATATCTTGTCACATCCTTCTAACTTTTAGAGTCTTCATTGAAAAGTAAAGTGCACTTCTAATAGGTCTGCCTTTGTATGTTTGTTTTTTTCTTGCAATTCTTGATATTACTTTGTTGTTCTGTATTTTTATTGTTTTGATGGTCATGAAGAAATGAGAGTTTCTTTTCCTTCCCAATCTATTTGGTGTTCTGTATACTTCTTCTATATTTATAGGCATCTACTTTAGATTAGGAAATTTTTCTTTTATAATTTTGTTGAAAATATGTTTTGGGTCTCTGAGATAGGCTTCATTTTCTTCCTCTATTCCTATTATTAGGTTTGGTTTATTCATAGTCCCAGATTTTATGGGTATATTGTTTCAGGAATAATTTAACATTTTCATTTTGGATATATCCATTTCTTCTATAATCTACCGAACAAGGCCTGTAGTTAAGCAGGGAGTTTCTGTCTGATTTAGGGGTTGGGATACAATGGCAATGTGGTAAAGAGTGGTCAGGGGCAATGATATGTGGGATCCATAGGAAGCATAGACAGTGGGGAGGGAGACTGCAATTGGTGTTCTGCTGCACTTCTGAGGATGAATGTGGACACTGGATCTCGAGGAAGAGAGAGAGTGAAGAAGGTCCACAGGTATGATCTGTAGTT
>NW_004954741.1:0-1099 GCF_000317375.1 Microtus ochrogaster
CCGTATCTTATAGACTGCAGTTCTGGCTGAGTATGAACCCGTATCTTATAGACTGCAGTTCCTGACTGAGTATGAACCCGTATCTTATAGACTGCGGTCCCTGGCTGAGTATGAACCCATCTTATAGACTGCGGTTCCTGGCTGAGTAATAAGGGAAAGGGGGAAAAAAGATGAGTGCTCACTCCCTGACTAAAAGAGACAACTGAAGCCAGGTTGTGATGGCACATGCCTTTAATCTCAGCACTTGGACAACAGAGGTTACCCTGATCTACAGAGTAGCCAGTTCCAAGACAGCCAGGGCTACACAGTGAAACCCTGTCTTGAAAAACCAAAACTACAAAAATAAAAATAAGAAAAAATAGACAATTTGGAACAGTTGTTTCTCATTCCTACCGCCACAGCAAGAGAAGTTACCATACCTTCCCCAGTCTGATGAACTACAGAGGACTATAAATTATGAATAAAATAATTACGCTACATCCATATAACACATAGTGTTATTAGAATTAGGTCTTTGTGTCAACACTAAAATATAAATACGTTTACTTACCAATTAGAAAAGCAATGAAAGACGGGTAGTGGTGGCACATGTTTTTAATCCTACCACTTAGGAGGCAGAGGCAGGAGGATATCTGCGAGTTTATGGCCAGTCTGGTCTACAAAGTGAGTCTGAGGACAGCCAGGGCTGTTACACGAGAAACACTGTCTCGAAAAACAAAAAGAAAAGAAAAGCAGAGCAATGAATAATACTTCCACTAAAAAAACAAAAAACAAACAAACAAACAAACAAAAAACACAGTATGATGTCAGAAGCCAGTAATTCCAGCATTCGGGAGGCTAAGGCAGGAAGGGGAGACCAGCCTGGAAAAGAATAACAAAAGAGAAAGAAAGGGAAAAAAGACAAAAAAACATCTAATTTTAACCTGTCGGCTAGAGATTTGGTTTATAAGAGGTATTTTTTACAGGATTTTATACAGAAAGCCTTTCCTAGCTGGTAAAGATGGATAATATTGCCGGGCGGTGGTGGCGCACGCCTTTAATCCCAGCACTCGGGAGGCAGAGGCAGGCGGATCTCTGTGAGTTCAAGACCAGCCTGGTC
>NW_004954742.1:0-1099 GCF_000317375.1 Microtus ochrogaster
CAGGAGCTGTGCAGGGAGCTGGAGCTGTGCAGGGAGCTGGAGCTGTGCAGGGAGCTGGAGCTGTGCAGGGAGCAGGAGCTGCCAGCTGGGATGCCTGAGGCAGAGAGGCCTTGCACACTGTGAGGCCAAGCAAGCTGCTTCTGCCCCATCCCCGCCACTCCCCCCCACCTCCAGGCCTATTCCCTGCCAATCGTCTGCCCTACCTACAGTGTAAATATGAACGGCCAATGCCTGTGTTGGACTCACAAGGCAGCACACAGGCCTGGAGTGATGCAGACTGACGGAAGGCTTGGATCAGACTTCCCCGCGGCTGAAAACCGGTCTTCAGACAAGGTACTTTCTATTTAAAGTGTCTTTTCTGCCAAGGGAGTTATCTCCTGAACTGTAAATAATTGCTATGCTTCTTTTAGTTTTTTTTTTCTTTTTCTTTTCCCCTGAGACAGGGGCTCACTATGTAGACCCGGCTGGCCTGGAACTCACAGAGATCCACCTGCCTCTGCCTCCCATGTGCCGGGATTAAAGGTTACAAGATTGGTCATCATTTAGGGGAACTAGCCTTCAAAACTAAATAATAAAATAAAGACTGAGAAGGGAAGGCTTGTTTCCTAGAAGCATCTGCTCTTACTGGTCACGAGGAGGAAAAGCCCTAAATGCCCACTAACAGGACAAACAAGCAGTTGACACATCCAAGGCATACCAGTCAAAAATGAGAAAGAAAAAAGAAAAATGTCTGTGACCAGTGTCACAAAATAAGCTGAGTGAAAGAAACAGGGCTGGCGAGATGGCTCAGCAGCTAAAAATGCCTGTGTTTGCTGCGTAAGCCTGACAGCCTGAGTTCAATCCCTGAAGCCTACATAGAGGTGGATTGAGTGTATTGGATCCAGAGTTGCCTTCTGATTTCTACACATGCGACTTCCCCCAAACACACATGCACACGGTAATAATGATTATGAAATTAAACATTAAGAAGCCAAAACTTTCCGGGGTGGAAGGCAGTCTGGAAGAAAGAAAAAAAAGGAAGGAAAGAAGGAAGGAAGGAAGGAAGGAAGGAAGGAAGGAAGGAAGGAAGGAAGGAGGGAGGGAGGGAGGGAAGGAAGGA
>NW_004954743.1:0-1099 GCF_000317375.1 Microtus ochrogaster
AAAAATGCAAGGTCTTCCTTCTACAAGCTGGTCAGTGACCTCACCTCCCTCTAGGCATATTGCCAATGCATAGCACATGCTGACTGTGCAGAGAAGCCTCTAGAATGCTCATGGAGCTGCAGGATAAATCATGTTTCCATTGTAGATGTGCATTTTCAAAATGCTTAGCCTCTAGTCATCTGCCGTGTTCCCTTCCTTCTGTTTTCTTTTTCCTTTCCAAAAAGAGAGTAACACATGCTTAGCAAGTGTGCTAAGTTGATGATTTCACTTGCTGCTCTAAAGGACCTGGCATGCTTATGCCATCAAGCCCCAGGGTCAGAATTTACTTCACAGGATTGCAAGACCTGGAGGTTTGACTGGTGCATCTGGAAAGTATTTGTCTTAAACTTGAGAAAGTCTGAACGCCTGTCCTTCTATGTAGCTATCAATCCTAAATTACAACTGCAGTATTATGACACTGGAAAAGGCCTGTTATAAAACACAATTGTTGTACAGGTTTATCCTTCCTACAGTGAAAAGGGGAAAACGTGTGTACTAACCTTCAATAAACATTGAGAAGATTATATTGAAGGCTCTCTAAGTCTGGAAGAAATCTGTCAAAAGTATTGCTGAGTCTACAACCTACAGGAGAGAAGTTATATGGCTGCTTCACTGTGTGGATTAGCCTCCCAATCCATGTAAGTATTTCTTGCAAAGACAAACAGATGACTAGGAATATGAAGCTATTCCCCCATAGTTTCGAGACTCACCCACAAAGATGTCAAGAGTAGAAGAAGAGATTCCATCGTGTTAGGATTCAGAAAACGTTAAAGCATCTTTGTTTTCTCAGGTGAAGTACAGGATTTTGTCAAAGCCATTTGGCTTTTATCTAGGGACATATGAAGTTTCTTTAGCCAAGACTGCACTCACATGCCCCTTGAAGTTCACAAAGCAAGGTCTCTTGTCACATATTGGCAAGTGGTTTGTTCTTCCTTGGAATTCCATAAATAGTCTCTTCTACCAAGCAAGAAATGGTAAACAGTGAAAATGGCCCAGTCTAAATCATTACATAAACTTCTGGTCAGGTGTAAATCCTGCAGAACACTACTGATGAGTTTAG
>NW_004954744.1:0-1099 GCF_000317375.1 Microtus ochrogaster
TTCCTTTCCTTTCCTTTCCTTTCCTTTCCTTTCCTTTCCTTTCCTTTCCTTTCCTTTCCTTTCCTTTCCATCTCAACAAGGTTTTTCTATGTAGCCCTGGCTATCCAGAATTCCCTTTGTAGACCAGGTTGGCTTCAAACTCACAGAGATCTGCCTGTCTCTGTTTTCAGAGTGCTGGGATTAAAGGCATGTGCCATCACCCAGCCAAAGAAGCTCTCCACTCCCCCCATCTTCCACCCCTCACAGGATTTCTCAGTGTACTAGCACTGGATCTCCTTGGTAGACTAGGCTGGCTTCAAACTCACAGAACTAAAACATTGAAATATTATACTATAACACCTGAAGGATGAGGTAATGATAGCTTTTAGAAATTAAGTTATTAATCTATATACACATAATTTTTCCTTTTCTTTTTTAGTGATAATATACAGAAGCCTGTTAGAAGACGGCGTTCCTCAGTAAGAAATACTTTTATTTAAATTAATAGCTGTTACTTTTTACTGAACACAACTATACTTATTTTGATTTTGGCTTTACCTTGGCATCTCAACTAGCTTCTTATTGCTTTCTAGATAAAGACTCAAATAGTTAGTCTGGTTATACAACTATTCAGTAAATATGCCAAAATTCACATTTTTTTGTACTGTTTAAATAATTTAATAAACTTTTACTAGCATATTTCTACATCATTATATTTTCAAATGTGTTTATTTAATAAACTTTTCCTATATAAATTATACTTCATTATTGTAGATGTTTAAAATATATTTTTTCTCTCTAAAAATATATTTAACCTGGCATTCAAACTATTGTAAGCCACAAATTTATCCAAGTTGATTTACATATTAAATTTATATTGTTATAAAACTGAAAAAGTGCAACAATATAGGGTACCTATATGCAGAACTTATCCATAAGAAATTTTAGCATAATCCTGCTAGGATTTACTTTCTTTTTTTTTTTTTTAAATTATCTCTTGATTGCTATGATATACCTAGCTCTCTTTTTTTTTCATGTTTAAGTTCTGTGTGAAGAGTTTTATGTGTTTCCTCGAGATAGGAGAATAAGACTTAGAACTGATTTGTGTTAGCATGATTAT
>NW_004954746.1:0-1099 GCF_000317375.1 Microtus ochrogaster
CTTTTAGTCTGCATATATTTTTTAACACACTTCAAACCATTTAGAAATTTTCTTTGTCTTTGAATCTCTCTTTACTGTATATCTCTCTTTTTCTGGCCACACGAGCCTTTAACTTACCAAGCAATATCAGTAGGACTAAAGCCGTGGCTTTGCCAGCTAGATCCAGTCCATTCCTTAGCTTTCTGCCATTCCAACCTTGTGGCTGAGTATCTCATCAAATATTATAATACTTGCTTTTATTAAAGCAATTAAAAACGTCCTCAATATATACATTACACATATCTATTTCAAAATTCAATAATTGGAAGTTCTGAGCCTGTTTGTAGGTCAAAAATCTTTTTGAGATTCAGATCTGATGGAATTCTGGCAGTACTTCCCCAAAGTATGCAAAAGTTTGTATATAAAATTTCTCTTAGACTCTGTCACTGAAATCCTGGTATAGACTTTAGGTAGGGAACTCTATCCTCAGCCATTGTCGTGGGAATATTATATATTTGGAAGAAACTAGGTGCTGGGTGACTCTTCTTCCCATCATGGTTACCTTGTTGATTTTTAGAATCTTGTCTAGCTCTGCTCATGATATTGCTGTCAGTACAGTCCGTAACAGACAAGGTAGTGTGGGAAGGAACTCCCCAACTACTGAACTTGAAGCTGCATCTCCCTCTCTAGTAATACTAGAAAGTCTTTTGATTATCCATCTTAATAAACATTTATTAGGTAACTATTATGTAAAAACACATTTGTCGCCGGACGGTGGTGGTGCACGCCTTTAATCCCAGCACTTGGGAGGCAGAGGCAGGCGGATCTCTGTGAGTTTGAGACCAGCCTGGTCTACAAAACACATTTGTCGCCGGACGGTGGTGGTGCACGCCTTTAATCCCAGCACTTGGGAGGCAGAGGCAGGCGGATCTCTGTGAGTTTGACCAGCCTGGTCTACAAGAGCTAGTTCCAAAACAGGCTCCAAAACCACATAGAAACCCTGCCTCGAAAAACCAAAAAAAAAAAAAAAAAAAAAAAAAAAAAACATAACAAAACAAAAAACACATTTGTAAGCACTGGAGGAAATATAACCACCAAAGTCATGTTATTCAGATCATTA
>NW_004954747.1:0-1099 GCF_000317375.1 Microtus ochrogaster
TTTACTAATCCACAAGTAAAACCTCCATTCCATAGCAAGAAGCAAATGAAGATTATTATCTTAGAGATGACTCCCTATTTGTAAACTAGAAACAGAGTTCACTGTGGTACCACTTACCTTTAACCCCAGTAGTCAGAAGATTAAGGCTGTATGATTGCCATGAGTTTGAGACCAACTCAATGAATGATTTAATGAATTCCAAGCCAGCCTAGCTCAAACTATGAAATTCCATTTAAAATAATGTGCCATAAATATAGCAGTTTTTATACAAAAAAATTGAAAAAATATTTTCAGAAAGTATTGTATTAGAATCTATTAAAATAGGCTATCAGAGCATATCAGTTTTAAATCTCTTATAGTCATAAATCTCATATAGTATATGTGAAGATTATACATGCATGTGATATTTGTGTATGACACTACATATGTTCATTTACATGTATCTATTTTAACATGTACAAAAAGATTTAATAATTGATGCTGCTTCAGTATCTACAGAAGGACTCAAAGCTGTCTTAGGCATAGGCACACAACTATAACTCTGTCATCTGCTGGAGAAATCTTACCAGAATTCCTAAAAGATCCCTTTAGAAAACCCTCAAAGATAAATTAGTAACAACAAATAATATTTGAATACTCTTACCTGTGACAAAGGAAGGTGAAATTTGTCCTCCTTTACAGCACAGAGCTAAAGATGACCTTACATCTAGCCACTCATGCATTTAAGAGGAGACAATTTAGTTTCTCAAGGAAATAAGTTATTTTACTGTCTTGTGCCACCGTACAGAGGAAAACAAATTTCTATTTCTATTTCCAAACTGAGGTATTGCAAAAGTAAAATTCCTCCCCAAACATAAAAGGGACACCCATGATATTTCTATTGCATTTCCTACACACGTTCACCTTCCAGCTGTATTTTGAAAGCAAATGGACCCAGACAATTGTGGGGAGCTTACATCTGACTCATAGCTATGCTTCAAATTTGAGGGACCCAAGACTCAAAGATATTTGCCTGTATTTATGGTGATCTTGAATAACCAGAGAGTTGAAATTGTGTTTTTCTAGGTATCTTGTAATATATATTCCAAGGGGGAAAGAC
>NW_004954748.1:0-1098 GCF_000317375.1 Microtus ochrogaster
TGTGCTGCTGGGGTTATATTTAGGAAGTGGTCTCCTGTGCCAATGCGTTCAAGTGTACTTCCCACTTTCTCTTCTATGAGGTTCAGTGTGGCTGGCTTTGTGTTGAAGTCTTTGATCCATTTGGACTTGAGTTTTGTGCATGGTGATAGATATGGGTCTATTTTCATTCTTTTACATGTTGATTCAGTGATGTCACCACCATTTGTTAAATATGCTTTCTTATTTCCATTTGATATTTTTTGCTTCTTTGTCAAAAATCAGGTGTTCGAAGGTATATGGATTAATATCTGGGTCTTTAATATTAATTATACCTGTTATTATTAATTAATATCTGTTTCATTCATCCTCCTGTCTATTTTTTTATGCCAAATACCAGGCTGTTTTCCATATTGTAGCTCCGTAATAGTGCCTCTAAAATTTTAAACACATAGAATTAGATACTTTACTTTTGTGGAATGCCTGAAATGATGTTCGAGACTGGCTTGACATGAAAAACGAACTATGGTGCAAAGATATTTCATGGTATGCAGGTGATAGTGTTCTCTGATTCTATAAAAATATGGAAAATGTGTCTTTGAATAACCTCACAGAGTAGTGACCAAATTCTGGGAAAGAAATTGGCTGATAAAGAATGCAACAATAAACCAGTGCTTTAAAAACGCATCCCTGAGTCGGGGATGAGGCCCGAGCCTTTAATTTCAGAGTTTGGAGGATGGCACATCATCTTAATATACATAGAGAATTTCAGGACAGCCAGGGCTTTGAAGAGAGATCATGCAGCAGCACAAATAGGTAAATAATAAGGAACCAAAAGCCTGTCCCAATCTGCATAGCCATCATTCTCGCTGAGGAAATGCATGGGGACTCTAATCATGGAAGACATTCTCCCTAGAGAAGTTGGTGAAGACAATAATGATGGATGTAGTAGAAAGCAACATTTGGTCACAATGTTGCTGCTCAGCTGTGTGTGCTATTGCTGTTAAATCTGTGATTGTGCCGGGCTGTGGTGGCGCATGCCTTTAATCCCAGCACTTGGGAGGCAGAGGCAGGCGGATCTCTGTGAGTTCGAGACCAGCCTGGTCTACAGAGCTAGTTCCA
>NW_004954749.1:0-1098 GCF_000317375.1 Microtus ochrogaster
GCTCGGGAGGCAGAGGCAGGCGGATCTCTGTGAGTTCGAGACCAGCCTGGTCTACAGAGCAAGTGCCAGGACAGGCTCCAAAGTCACAGAGAAACCCTGTCTCGAAAATCAAAAAAAAAAAAGAAAAGAAGAAGAAGAAAACATGATAATGAATTCTGGGGAAAATGTGGGAAAGGAGAGCTTTATCTATTCCTTGTGAGAGTGCGAACTGCTACAGCCACTGGAGATGTTTCTCCAAAAAAAAAAAAAAAAAAATAGGGGCTGGAGAAATGGCTCAGTGGCTAAGGCACCTTCTGCTCTTGCAGAGAACCCAGGTTCAATTCCCAGCACCCCTGGTGGCTCACAACCATCACCAATTCTGATTCTAGGGAATCCAATAGGGGCTTCTGAGAGCACCAGGCATACTAGTGGCGCACAGATGTATACACAGGCAAAACACTCACCCAAATAATGAAAACAGCAGGGTGCGGTAACCCATGCCTTTACTTGTAGCCTTAGGGAGGCAGAGGCAGGCGGATCTCTGTGGATTATAGATTAACCTGGTCTACACACCAAGTTCCAGGCCAGGCAGGACTACATAGACTCTATGTCAGAAAGAGACTCTGCCCTACCATCAGACCCAGCTGTCCCACTCATGGCTGCCTCCTGAGAAGGTGGACTCTAGCCACGGGGCCCTGCTCATCCCCTGCAGCCGGGAAAGAAAGTCAGATAGTGATGGAGAACGTGAGTGTGGCGCTCATACACAATGGAGTTTTACTCAACTCGAAAGAAAGTGTCATTATGAAAATTTCAGGAAAATGGGATAGAACTGGGAAAGATTACATTGGTGAGGCAAACCAGCTTTGAAAGACAAATATCTCATGTTCTCTCATACACAGATCCTAGCTTTTAATTCTTCAATGTGTTCATCTGGGTGAGTTCAAGGCCAGCCTGGTCTAAGTGAGGAGTTTTATTGGGGGAAGGGAGTGGGGAAAAGGAAGCAAGAGAAGGGAAGAGAAAGAGAGACAGAGTGGGGTGAAAGAGAGGAAGGAGAGGGAGGGAGGGAGGAAGGGAGGGAGAGAGAGAGAGAGAGAGAGAGAGAGAGAGAGAGAGGAGACA
>NW_004954750.1:0-1098 GCF_000317375.1 Microtus ochrogaster
GTCTGGTCCTCTGTGAAAACAAAAGAAGACCCTCTCCAAAGCATCATATCCTTAGACCCAAATTCTGAAATCATACCCTCATGATATCCATTCTGGTTCCACTTGGCAACCCATATAATGAAATGTCTCTCTGTACTTAGCTCCTTCACAGTCAAAAATTTTAATTACCCTTTTTTTAAGACATTTACTTTATTCTCTATATTCTTATTCTTCTTTCTCTCAAGCCTATGTACATTCATCCAACATGTGATCCATTGAGGTCTGTTATGTCTGAATCTGTTTTATTGTGAATATGTAATATTTTTACTATCCAGGAGCATTTTTTAAAATGTTAAGCAGTTCTTAAAAACCTAAGTTGCACCATGTACAGGTAATACGGTACTGCCTGTGTCAGGCCCAGTTGAAACCTTAACTGCGCTGCTTTTACAGTAATTACGGTAGTTCCTGCCTGAGACCAGCACAGTTCAGCATGACGAAGCTGAGCCGCTGCAGCCTCAGAGCTATTTGGTGCCCCTGAGCCACACACAGTTCCAGGCACACAGGAGTCCACATTGCCATCAAGCAAGCCTTAGAGTTTTACTCCAAATGCTCCATTTAAAAGCTCTGTCTCCCACAGGAGCCAGACAGAGATTGCAATGGCGGCACAGCCCAGAAAGCCACACTTTAAAATGATGCAGCTTTTTTTCTGCTGCTGTTGCTGAATCAGGAAATCTCTCCACAGCATGCCACCAACAAACAGCAAAAATCTGTGTTAAACTCTCTCTCCCTTATTTTTAAGCCTTCTCAGGTTTTTAAGTGGATTTAGTCCATCAGGTCTGGGCGCCACTCTGTTGAAATAGGAGCAGTGGGGCTGCATCCCCAGCACCCGGCTGCCCACATGGCTAGTTTAAGCTTATGCCCTGAAATAATTACATGGAAACTGTATTCTTTTAAACACTGCTTGGCCCATTTCTATCTAGCCTCTTCAAGGCTAAGTCTTGCACCTAGACTAGCCCTTTTCTAATAATCTGCTGTAGCCCATGAAGTGGCTTACCAGAGAAGATCTTAACTTGCATCTGTCTGGAGTGGGAGAATCATAGCGACTCCTTCTCAGCTTCT
>NW_004954751.1:0-1098 GCF_000317375.1 Microtus ochrogaster
AAAAAAAAAAGAAGACAGCTGGATGGATCTTTATTGCTTTCTGTTTTGATGATACTTAAAGTAAAAAATGCAAAGCTTAAAGGATTTTCTTAGTGAAATTAAACAGCCTTCAAGAAAAGTGTGAATACTGCTTGGTGTGTTATTTGTATTTATTTATCTTTATGCTTTATATGAACTTAATAAGATTTAATGATTTTAGGCCAGATGTAGTCACAAATGGTTTTAATTACTGGTGTTGGGGCAGAAGCAGAAGGATGCACAGGTTTAACAATTTTAAGTCTCAAATTCATTAAAAACAAACATGTGTCTTTTCCAGGAACAACTGGATGCCTTTGAAGCAGAGAGGCAGGCATTGTTGAATGAACGTGGTGCAACTCAGGAACAGCTAAATAAAATCAGAGATTCCTATGCAGAGCTCCTGGGTCACCAGAATCTAAAGCAAAAAATCAAGCATGTTGTGAAATTGAAAGACGAAAATAGCCAACTCAAATCGGTTTGTAAAATAACACTTGTATTCAGATATACTAAAAACTAGAAAAACTGAGCAATTTATAGGGGAGAACTCATCTGAGAATTAGTGAACTTATTTAGTGTTGGCTGGATGGATATTCAGTTTTACTTAGCTTTATAATTGCTGCTGTAGTTGACTGTGTAAAATGTTTTTTGTTTGTCTTTGTTTAGGTTTTTCGAGACAGGGTTTCTCTGTGTAGTCCTGCCTGTCTTGGAACTCACTTTGTAGACCAGGCTGGCCTCGAACTCACTGAGAGCCGCCTGCTTTTGCCTCTCAAGCGCTAGAATTAAAGGTGTGCACCCACCACCACCTACTTGACTGTATAAAGTTTTACACGTTCATCTCTATTTACAAAATAACCATTTCTTTTTTGTAAATACATGAAGATAAGTCATATTCAAAAAATGATTATTTTTTTTCCTTCTAGAAGGTCAATTTATATTTTATTTACGTACATATTCACATTTTTTAAATCTGTGCACTTGCTTATTTTGCAGCTTGGCTGCTATGAATTGTTCTGCTGTAGACCTGAGTATATAGTTATCTATTGAATGTTGATTTGATTCCTCCTGCTATATACGCAGGAG
>NW_004954752.1:0-1098 GCF_000317375.1 Microtus ochrogaster
ACAGACAGTCTTTGGCAATCAGCAGGTTTGCATATTGCACTTATGCAGAAATAACCAGAAGATTCAAAGCTACTGAAAAGGAAGAAAAAACTATTGAAAGAAACTAAAATTCTTCTACTTTTATCCAAGTTGGTGATAAAAAGGGCTGGCTGGGTCTTCAAGCAGGGACTGTGGTCTCCAGAGTATGTGGTCCACTCCCTCTGTCCTCTTTGGTCTGCCTAAGAAGGAAGGTGCCATGTCATCATCTACAAAGGGCCGGCTCCCCTGTCACAGAGGAAAGGCACACTGCCCCGGGGATGACCACCTCCTGCATGACAAACAAAAGTCCCATTCAAACCCTGGAGCCGCTGCTGGAGGCTCCACAGCCTGGGCAAAAGATCCTCCCAGAGGTCAGGCATAGTCCAGGCCTTTACTGGCTATGGAACTGCAGGGCCTAATTGAGCTGTCAAGTGACAGACATGAAAGGCATTTCACGTTAGAGCCCTGTGCTCTGGTCACCGACCTCGGAAGAAAGGCCCTAGTGGCAGTGTGCTAACCAGCTAACCAAGATCCAGCTCTTCTTGCTTGATGAGATTCCCGGAAGTGGGTGGTGCTGAGCACCCCAGGTCTGTCTGTAAATGACAGCCACTCCCAAATGTGGGGACTAAACGAGAGCCCAGCTACCCAATAACAGAGTTCCAAGATTTGTTCTCTATGTTCAATAATTATTTTTCAAAATATATTATAGATTGAACTTAATCTAGAAATTTCCTAACCCTTAGACCCAAATGGTCTAAGCAAACTTCAAAGTCTTTGCATGTTTCTATTAATATTCCTTTTTTAGTTTTATAGAGATGTGAGGTGGCCAATAAGAGATTTTTTTTTTTTTTTTTTTAAAAGTGGGGGGGGGGAAAAAAAAATTTTTTTTTTTTTTTTGGTTTTTCGAAACAGGGTTTCTCTGTGGTTTTGGAACCTGTCCTGGAACTAGCTCTTATAGACCAGGCTGGTCTCGAACTCACAGAGATCTCAACTGTAACTGAAGGGTGTAGACTCACCAACTCCCAGATCTTTCCTTCCCAGGTGGGTACCAGGCCCCCCAAGGGCAAATAGTTATACATG
>NW_004954753.1:0-1098 GCF_000317375.1 Microtus ochrogaster
GGAGAAGAGGCATAGAAACAGAGTATGTAGTTCCTAATAATGGCCACCTTACTTTTCCTTTGATGGTAACCAAACCCAGGGCATCACATATGCTGGAAGGCACTCTACTGCTGGACGACGTTCTCAGCACCATACCTCATTCATACAGTCTGAATACTCACTCTGTTGTTCACGTCCTGTTCCTTTATCTTTGGCAGAAACGTGTACAATACCATTGGCATCAATGTCAAATGTAACTTCAATCTGAGGGACTCCACGAGGGGCTGGGGGAATTCCAACCTAAAGTAAACAGCCAGAGTCAGCTCCTCTCAGATGCTCCCATTTCCAAACAGGCCATCTACCACGTGCTCCCGAAAACAAATGGTATCTTCACTAATGTACACAAACTTGAGATTTTAGTGCTTCAAGGAGCAAATATGTAACCATAATAGCTGTGTGGGCCCAGAGTTTTTTCAGTAAATCAGGACTTCTTCACTGTAGCAATGCTGACCCAAAATGGTGGCCATCAAGTGGTTTTGAAACAATCGATCATAACAACTGGTTTCTGAGTTAGCACTGCTTCTGAAACTGAACATGTCCCTGGCTTTTCAATAAAGATCTGAAAACACAAAAAGTACTGAATTTTTGAATTTCATAGTTCACCTATGAAAAACTGTTTTTCAAAAGTAACACAGTATGAGCTGGGCTGATGGTTCAGCGGTTAAGAGCCCTGCGATTTTTCCCGAGGACCCAGGTTCAATTCCCAGCATCCACATTGCAGAAAACTGTAGTAAATCCATCCAGGGAACCCCATACCCTCTTCTGGCCTTAGTGCCCTTGGTACATAGAGATACACCCATACAATAAAACCTTAATAAAGTATTAATAAAGTAAAAGTATGCCTGTTTGCAAGCAGTTCGGAGAGGTTAGACTACTGTCACCTTTGTAAGCTATAGGACCAAAACGCATGATACTCAGATTTGAAATACTTACCAAAGTGAACTGTCCTAGAAGTTTGTTGTCCCCAGCCATCTCTCGCTCTCCCTGACACACTTTAATCTCTACTTGAGTTTGTCCATCAGCAGCAGTAGGAAATACCTAGTGAGGAAGGAAACTTCC
>NW_004954754.1:0-1098 GCF_000317375.1 Microtus ochrogaster
CAGGCACACTAACACAGCTTTACAGAGTTAAACAAATGTAACATAAACGAATGTAACACGTCTTACACTAATATTCCCCGACGGCTGGATGGCTCGTCTTCCTGCCTCTGTGTCCCATGACTGGGATCATAGGTTTGCATCACCACTCCAGGTTCCTTAATTTTGCTTTTTGGGACAGGCTCCGACTATGTATCCCAGGTTGAACTTGCTCTCACCACCTTCCTATCTTTGATAGTTAGTGTTAGGATCACAGGTGTACAACATCAGACCCAGCCCAGGATTCTTTTTTTTTAAAGATGCAGTCAGTTCCCATTGTTTATTTAAGGGTTTCTCTGTGGCTTTGGAGCCTGTCCTGGAACTAGCTCTGTAGACCAGGCTGGTCTTGAACTCACAGAGATCCGCCTGCCTCTGCATCCCGAGTGCTGGGATTAAAGGCGTGCGCCACCATCGCCCGGTGCTGGCAAGCACTTTTTTCTGCTGAGCCGCTTCACATGTCTGTCCAGGCCTGTGTCTTAATTCTTCTCTGTAACCTGTAACAACATCCAATTCAATGTCAAGGATTGAAATGAGACTCAGTCAAAACATTCAGATGGCCTGAATCCCTCCCCACAAGGCTGAAGCATTGAGCCAATTATCCCCACTCATTAATGGAAACAAGATAAAAACAGAACGTCCTTAAAAACACATTTAAAAACTCCCTGCATTCCAGAGCGCTTCTAATGGAAGCTTCCTATTTTGGACTTTAAACCTAACCTGCTAATTTTTTTTTTCCAGCGAGTGTGCCAGGGTAGTCACAAAGGAGGGAGAAAAGAAGGGGAAATTTCTCAGGATTCTGGAAGGCATTCCCAATCCCATTTTCCAGGGTCACAGTCTGCAGGGGAGGACGCGGAGGTGGGGCCCCTTTGAAATTTGAACTCTGCAGAAACTTGTCTTTGTGTATGACCTGACCCAGAAACTCTGGGGGAGCTCGAGCGGAATCGGGGTGTTCTGGGGCAGCTGCCTCTGAGAGTCTGTCAGGAAAGTCCCATGAGCCTGGGGACCACAGGATGGGGGGATTATTTGCTGTGTTCTCTCATTGGTGCATCTGATCTTCTTTTC
>NW_004954755.1:0-1097 GCF_000317375.1 Microtus ochrogaster
AATAAGCAAAGCAAAACTCAGGGCTTAAGAGCAACCAAAGACTACTTAGTTGTTGCTGAAAATGAGTGACATGGGAAAAAAGGTGACAAAAACCCAGAACCATTATACTGGTGCATGCCAAACAATTTACCTTGCCCCAAAAATCTTATTTGATTTTCTTGAAAGATGGGGCCCAGTAGGCCCCTTAGACCTGGGGTGAATTTGGAATTTCTCTGAAGGAACCATCATGCTTGGATTTTGTGTTCGGTAAGGCCTAAATCTTATACAACATTGCTACCTGTGGTAAGAGAATCCTCTGTCTTCCAGAAAGTACCAAGGCCAATGAAGGCTCAGGAGCTCTGAGAACTGTCCATGGACTCTCTCATCACGATGCCATTTTACAATCAATATTTCTGGTACTGTGACTAAATAGTTCAAAGTGAAAGGACTACATTCAAGGCGAACATACCAAAGGCATCTTATGGGTCCATTTATTTCCACTTACGTATCTGTGGGTTAGCGTGAATTGTGCTGATTTATGCTGCCTTTATGCAGGTGGGCAAGGCTTTGCACCGCAAATGGGTCAGGCTCTGTTCTACAAGCTCTGATCTACTTTGGTGCAGTGTTACCCAAGGCACCCAAAGACCAAGGCCAATGATAAGAACCCCGTTCCGTGTCTCTGACTTGAGTCACACCCAATAACACCTTATTGGCCAGGGAAGCAAATTTGTCCAACCCAAAGTTAAGCGGATGTAACTTCATCTATCGTAAAGATCATAAAGCCAAACCGAGTCCCAGGACTGGAAGTGGCTGTGAAGGAGTTTGGAAGGGTGAAAAATCACTGGGCAACAAAAATGAGTAACCAGAGCAACACAACCGTTGTATGTGTAGGCCAGGCATTGAAGCTTGTTTATTTTTTATTTTTATTTTATTTTTGAAGGATTTATTTATTTATTTATTTATTATGTGTACAACATTCTGCCTCCATGTATGCCCGCACGCCAGAAGAGGGCGCCAGATCTCATTACAGATGGCTGTGAGCCACCATGTGGTTGCTGGGAATTGAACTCAGGACCTCTGGAAGAGCAGCCAGTGCTCTTAACCACTGAGCCATCTTT
>NW_004954756.1:0-1097 GCF_000317375.1 Microtus ochrogaster
AGCTAGTGGGCTACAAAGATTAATAGAAATGGGTTAGATTAATATGTAAGAGCTAGCCAATAAGAGGCTGGAACTATTGGGGCCAGGCAGTGTTTAAAAGAATACAGTTTTCGTGTAATTATTTCGGGTATAAAGCTAGCCGTGCAGGCGGCCGGGTGCTGGGGACACAGCTCTAAATTCAACAAGCAATTATATGCAGCAGCATTTTAAGAATTATTTGACCTATTAACAATAAGATTTTTAAATTGTTTTTCTCCGCTCCCCTCCTTTTCTCTCCCCTCCCCTTCTACCCTCTCCCATGGTCCCCATGCTCTCAATTTTCTCAGGAGATCTTGTGGTTTTCTACTTTCCATGTAGATTAGATCCATTTATGTCTCACTTGGGGTCCTCTTTGTTGTCTAGGTTCTCTCGGGTTGTGAATTATAGGCTAGTTTTTCTTTTGTTTTATGTCTAGAAGCTACTTATGGGTGACTACATCTGATATTTGTCTTTCTGGGTCTGGGTTACCTCACTCAATATGTTTTCTAGATCCATACATTTTCCCACAAATTTCAAAATGTCATTTTTCTCTGCTGTGTAGTACTCTATTGCATAAATGGACCACATTTTCCTTATCCATCAGTCAGGAGCATTTAGGTTGCTTCCAGGTTCTGAATATGATAGACAATGCTGCTATGAACATAGCACGTGTTCTTGTGGTACAATTGAGCGTATGTACCCAAAAGTGGTATTGCTGGGTCCTGAGATAGGTTGTTTCCTAATTTTCTGAGAAATCACCATACTGATATCTGAAGGGGCTGTACAATTTTGAACTCCCACCAGCAATGGAGCAGTGGTCTCTTTACTCCACATTCTCTCAAGCATAAGTTGTCATCAGTGTTTTTGATCTTGGCCATTCTTACAGGTATAAAATGGAATTTCAGAGTTGTTTTGATTTGCATTTCTCTGATTGCTAAGGATTTTGAACAGTTCCTTAAGTGTCTTTCAGCCATTTTAGATTCCTCTGTTATAAATTCTCTGTTTAGGTCTGTACCCATTTTTTTAATTGGATTATGTAGACGTAAGTCACAAACGATGCCACAGCAGTTTGGAATTAT
>NW_004954757.1:0-1097 GCF_000317375.1 Microtus ochrogaster
TATATCATGTGCCTTTATGAGAGATTATTAATCTGTGATCTAGTGATTTAGTATTTGGGTATTGTATGTAGCCTACTGTGTTTAGAAAGCCCTGTCCCTCTCACCTTTCAAATATTTGTCCTTGCAACATTTTTGCAGATTCTGGTAGTCAGGTTACTACTTATCATTGTAGAAATATAACAAAAATTGGTGTTTTATTAATTTAATAAAATATAATGTGTGTAGTGAGAGAATATAATTTTATAATAAATAATTTTAAAGTACCCATGGAGCATAAATAACTGCTGTTAGAGTGAAAACTTTGTCTATCCATCTGTCTGTCCAGAAAGTTCTTTTCACTAATTTTTAAGTATTTACTTTTTAAAGTAAATACTTTAAAGTTAATGATATTAAATATATTTCAAAATTTTATCTTCATATTAAAGTCAAACAGTTTAGAAATGCAGCACAAATTTGTTTTTCTATTATCTCTCAACAATACTTTGATTATCTAAACATATGTTAATTTCTAATCTAGTAACTCACAACCCTGAAACTTGCTTTGAAAGATACAACACTGATGTTATATAAAGAATCCTGAAATAAGAACATGATAAACTGAAGCATTACTACATCTTAAATAGCTAAGTATATTGACTATAAAATGTTCAAGTTACACGAAAACACATTAATACATGTTACAGAGAAGGGATATAAGAAAGTTTGAATCAGCTCACAAGGTGAAGTCTTTGGATTTAATCATGCCTGCTTCACTTCCTCAAAGCATAGAGTTCTTCACTGAAATCTTAGGATAACTAAGTGGGTGAAACTCTGACTTCCTTAGAGTTAGAATTCCATCTCAATTTCTCTCTTAAAATGAGCAAAATCACTAAGATATCAAAGGGGCTTCAGAAATTCCTCAGGAAGGACTTTAATAGAAAAAGAATATTTATTTTGCTTACATTCCAGAGATAACAGTTGAGAAAGTAAAGTTGAGACATGTAGGGAAATCAAGAGTAACACCATGGACAGAGAAAAGACTAGTAATCTGAAGGGAGTGTAGTGTCCAGAAAGTCAAGTAAATAAACCTGGTTAACTACAAACACAAGAAATGAAGC
>NW_004954758.1:0-1097 GCF_000317375.1 Microtus ochrogaster
TCTCTCTCTCTCTCTCTCTCTCTCTCTCTCTCTGTGTGTGTGTGTGTGTGTGTGTGTGTGTGTGTGCGCGCGCGCGCACCTGGAGAGACCAGAAGAGACAGTCAGATCCCCTTGAGCTGGACTTACATAGTAGTGAGCTACACGATGTGAAGTCTGGGAACTGAACTCGGGTCCTCTGGAAGGGCATTGAGAGCTCATAAATGCCGAGCCTGCTCCCCAGGCTCTAATTCTAGAATATTTTAATCACACTAGATTAAAGAAAATCCTTGTGTCCATTTAAACTCATTCCCAGTCACCTCTTGCCTGGTCCTTGGCAACCACTAAGCTACTTTCTGCCTCTGAGGATTCTGCCTATTTTGGATGTTTCAAATAAATAAAATTATAGAATGGAGAGCCTTCAGCTTGGGTCTTTTTTGACTTAGCATGATGTCTTCCAGGTTAGTTCACAATGTAATGAATTGTTAGTTCACTTTGCAAACCTTTTATGGCCCAACAACGAACGGTTATAAATATGCCAGTTTTGTTTACCCCAGTGGCTCACTAATAAACATTTGGGTTCTTTCTCCTTAAATAATCTTAAATAAATTAGGTTTTTGGGATTATCTTTGTGCCGTATACATGTGGACCTAAAAGTGCAACCTTCATCAATCAAATTTTGATGGAGAAATTGACACGTAATCAGAGACAGTATGACTGCTGAGCTGAGCTAGCAGGGCAGTAGAGATGGAGATCGATGTGAATGTCTACCACACACTCAAAACCCAGTTAGTAACCTCCCTCAAACATGCAAAGTGTATGCTAATTTTAGTGTGCATGGAACAGTAAATCTCAAGGTGCTGCCGCCAGAAAGAGTCAATGCTGTGTGGTGGTCTGTTTCCTATTACTGTATAACTAAAGGATTACCAATAAGATAGGAAAAGTAATAAATGCTTGAGAATTTAGTAACATTATTTTCTTTTTTGGGGGGATTTTCAAGACAGGGTTTCTCCTTAGCTTTTTGGCTCCTGTCCTGGAACTAGCTCTTGTAGACCAGGCTGGCCTCGAACTCACAGAGATCCGCCTGCCTCTGCCTCCTGAGTGCTGGGATTAAAGGCGTG
>NW_004954759.1:0-1097 GCF_000317375.1 Microtus ochrogaster
GACAGGGTATCTCTGTAGCTTTGGAGCCTGTCCTGGAACTAGCTCTTGTAGACCAGGCTGGCCTCAAACTCACAAAGATCCGCCTGCCTCTGCCTCCCAAGTGCTGGGATTAAAGGCGTGCGCCACTGCTGTCTGGCTACATCAAAACATCTTTAAACCAAAAACACTATCATTTTGCTAATGTGGCCAGATATCAAGCCAGGTACATCCTGTCCTTACAAAACTAAAAGATGATTGGCATAGACACACATTTTCAAGAACAACAATCCCTTTCAAAACATATTTACAGGGATGATTTGCCTTGATCTTGTCAACACTGTATTAGAACAGCTCCTGGGGTCTGAATGACAGCTGGCATCCCCAGACAAGAAGCCTGAGAAGCATCAGCTCCCAAAGAATTTTAGGGGAAAATATTAGAGAAAAAAATGGGGTTTCTAAGAATGATAATATCTGTCTCATGCATGATTGACAAAATGACACTAAAACCACCAAGAGAATTATCAATATTAGGAGAGAGAAGAGAGCATGCAAACTGGGTGGTCCCAGCAGTATTCTCCACTGTCCGGAAGTCCACTGGTCCTTGCCTAGTGAGACTGTCCCCATGGGCTTTTGCCTCATCTGGAGACCCGTTGGACAAGTACTCATATACTAGTCTGAAACTAGGCTGCACGGCTCCCAACGGCGTACACCTTTAATATATATTATTACATATATACATACATATATATTAGCTAGATTTATTTATCTTACATCCCAACTGCAGTTTCTCCTCCCTCCTCTCCTATTCCCTCCCACCACCTCCCCTTCTTTATATATTTTTATATAAATATGAGGGATGAAGACTACAGGCTAGGTTTAACCTAACTTTTTATTTTGGGTGAGAAAATAGCTTTGTCTACCGATGGACATTGTTTTTGGTCTGGGTACGTTAACTGTTGTATATAGATTTCTGTCTAAAACCTCAAGTCCATTATGATCTCAGAAGTGCTTTAGACGGGGCTGGAGAGATGGCTCAGTGGTTAAGAGCACTGGCTGCTCTTCCAGAGGTTCTGAGTTCAATTCCCAGCAACCACATGGTGGCTCACAGCCATCTGTAA
>NW_004954760.1:0-1097 GCF_000317375.1 Microtus ochrogaster
AAAGATGGCTCAGTGGTTAAGAGCACTGGCTGCTCTTCCAGAGGTCCTGAGTTCAATTCCCAGCAACCACATGGTGGCTCACAGCCATCTGTAATGAGATCTGGCGCCCTCTTCTGGCGTGCGGGCATACATGGAGGCAGAATGTTGTACACATAATAAATAAATAAATAAATAAATCCTTCAAAAATAAAATAAAAATAAAAAATAAACAAGCTTCAATGCCTGGCCTACACATACAACGGTTGTGTTGCTCTGGTTACTCGTTTTTGTTGCCCAGTGATTTTTCACCCTTCCAAACTCCTTCACAGCCACTTCCAGTCCTGGGACTCGGTTTGGCTTTATGATCTTTACGATAGATGAAGTTACATCCGCTTAACTTTGGGTTGGACAAATTTGCTTCCCTGGCCAATAAGGTGTTATTGGGTGTGACTCAAGTCAGAGACACGGAACGGGGTTCTTATCATTGGCCTTGGTCTTTGGGTGCCTTGGGTAACACTGCACCAAAGTAGATCAGAGCTTGTAGAACAGAGCCTGACCCATTTGCGGTGCAAAGCCTTGCCCACCTGCATAAAGGCAGCATAAATCAGCACAATTCACGCTAACCCACAGATACGTAAGTGGAAATAAATGGACCCATAAGATGCCTTTGGTATGTTCGCCTTGAATGTAGTCCTTTCACTTTGAACTATTTAGTCACAGTACCAGAAATATTGATTGTAAAATGGCATCGTGATGAGAGAGTCCATGGACAGTTCTCAGAGCTCCTGAGCCTTCATTGGCCTTGGTACTTTCTGGAAGACAGAGGATTCTCTTACCACAGGTAGCAATGTTGTATAAGATTTAGGCCTTACCGAACACAAAATCCAAGCATGATGGTTCCTTCAGAGAAATTCCAAATTCACCCCAGGTCTAAGGGGCCTACTGGGCCCCATCTTTCAAGAAAATCAAATAAGATTTTTGGGGCAAGGTAAATTGTTTGGCATGCACCAGTATAATGGTTCTGGGTTTTTGTCACCTTTTTTCCCATGTCACTCATTTTCAGCAACAACTAAGTAGTCTTTGGTTGCTCTTAAGCCCTGAGTTTTGCTTTGCTTATT
>NW_004954761.1:0-1096 GCF_000317375.1 Microtus ochrogaster
CACAGAGAAACCCTGTCTCGAAAAAACCAAAAAAAAAAAAAAAATCTAGACTCAAGAAGGAGAGCACCGGGTGGTGGTGCACGCCTCTAATTCCAGCACTTGGGGGCAGAGGCAGGAGAATCATTTAGAGCTGAGGAAACTGGGGCTGAGGGGGAAAGAAGCGAGATCTTCTAAGACTCAGATCCTGACCAGGGACGTGGCTCAGCCAGGTAACGGTGTTGTAAGCTTGATGACATGAGTTCGGTCCCCAGAAGCCACACAGTGAGGGGAGAGAGCTGGTTCCTGCAAAATGTTCTCTGACCTCCACATGTGAGTGCAGTATATGTTCACCTACACACACACACACACACACACACACACACACACACACACACACACACACTAGGTTAGTAAATAAACTAACGCAAACTTATTTATATTCTATTTTCATGGGTGTACTGCCTTAATGTATAGCTGCACCACTTGCATGCAGTACCTGATGAGGCCAGAAGAGGGCATTGCACCCACAGTTACAGATGAGCTGTAACTAGTCATGCTCGGAACTGAACCAGGTCCTCTGGAAGAGCAGAGTGCTCTAAATTGCTGACCCATCTCTCCAGCGCCAAATTTAAAGATAAAAACTAAGAATTTAAAAAGACTCAAATCCAGACATTTTAAAGCTCTTTGCCTTGCTCTGCTTGGAGTGTGTGTGTGTGTGTGTGTGTGTGTGTGTGTGTGTGTGTGCAAACATGGAAGCCAGTGGTTTATGTCAGGTGTCTTTCCTCAGTCACTCCCCACCTTATTTTTTTGAGGCAGAATCTCTCCTTGAACCTGGAACTAACTGGTTCATCTTCACTGGCTGGCCAGGAGGTCCCAGACGCCCACCTGTTTTGGCTTCCCCATGGCTGAGACTACAAGCACAGCATGCTGTGCCTGGCTGGTTTACCTGGCTTCTGGGCATCTGGCTTACAAAGTAGGGCTTTAGGGGCTGGAGAGATGGCTCAGAGGTTAAGAGCATTGCCTGCTATTCTAAAGGTCCTGAGTTCAATTCCCAGCAACCACATGGTGGCTCACAACCATCTGTAATGAGGTCTGGTGCCCTCTTCTGGCATGCAGG
>NW_004954762.1:0-1096 GCF_000317375.1 Microtus ochrogaster
GTCTGTGTGTGTGTGCCTGCAGGCCAGAAGAGGGCACCAGACCCCATTACAGATGGTTGTGAGCCACCATGTGGTTGCTGGGAATTGAACTCGGGACCTTTGGAAGAGCAGGCAATGCTCTTAACCTCTGAGCCATCTCTCCAGCCCAGCAGATTTTTTTTAAAGAAGTGGGCTTTAAGAAGAAAGGAGGGGTGAGGGAGTCTGTACTAGGGTGAGTTGGTAAGTCCTGATTGGACAGGTTAGCCCAGTGTTGCCAAATAATGAATTTATAGTTGGACTTTGATGATCAGTCTCAGGAATGAGTCAGTGGTCAAATAAGGGAATGGACCTTGGGGGCTAGCTTTAAGAAGGTAATCTAACGGTTTAGCAAGGGAGAGAAAGGAGGAACAGCAAGACTTGTCTGAAATGCTTGGGCTTGTTAGACAGCCCTCCAACAGCCTTTCCACCAAGCTCAGTGTTTACAGAACTCTACCTCGTGGATTCCATTCCTCCACTCCCAGGGCGCAGCCAGCCCTGTAGTTGGGATGCTTTTCCTGGGGACAATCTCAGGGAAGATCGGCCTCAGCCGCCCAGAATTAGCTGGAACTGGTTGAGGGGTAGAGGTGGCCATGCTGAAGTGGTGATCTGCAGCACAACTGTAGGGGGTGTTGTGTGACAAAATTTTTCTTGGGGGACGCAACACACGCAGCTACTCACCCCAGATAGTGATCCCAGGGCAGATGAAAACATGAAGACCACCAAAGTTCTACTTGGTGAAGCATGAATTTTATTGGGGTTACTTATAGGAATATCGGTGAGGGGCTACTTACTGGAGCAGAAGTGACTCAGAGACAGCTACGTTTCCCAATTATACCCCAGTGTGGGTGACAGCTCACATAGTGCACAACAGGTTTCTACTTCGTCCAGATAACTGGTCTGGTCTCAGACTCTTCCTTGTAGCTTGGCTTGACTCTTCCTTGTAGCTTGGCTTGATTGACAGTCTTTATAGTTCAGCCTTCCAGTTCCTCTGAGAGGAACTCTCGGCTTTTACTGCTTACTCTGGTGCTGTGTGTGTGTGTGTGTGTGTGTGTGTGTGTGTGTGTGTGTGTGTGTGTGT
>NW_004954763.1:0-1096 GCF_000317375.1 Microtus ochrogaster
GCAGAGGTAGGTGGATCTCTGTGAGTTTGAGGCCAGCCTGGTTTACAAAAGCTAATTCCAGGATATGCTTCAAAGCCACAGAACAAACCCTGTCTCAGAAAACCAAAACAAAACAAAACAAGAACAAACACAGTCTTTCTATTTGCTAAAGCTAGCCTTAAACTTGAAGTGTCCCTTTTTCTACTTGAAAGTTCGAGGTACTTGTTCCTGTGCCCAGTTTAGGTAGCTTTCTGGAGGGCAGCTTCATTGAAATAGAACTTTAGCATCCCAAAAGCTTAAATTTAGCATCCCAAAAAGCTTAAGTGTCTTGACAAAGACTTTCCAGTCCATAAGCAGAGCTAGGACTGATGACTGTCTATTTGCCTTTCTTTCCATACTATTTAGCATCCATCTTTTGTCAGGTTTTTTGAGGCAGGGTTTTAATGTGGGATTTCCCTCTGTGTGCTGTGATTACCATTGATGAATAAAGGAACTGCTTTGGGCATAGAGCAGAGCGATAGGGAAACAGAGTGAGGTGGAGAAAACTAAACTGAATTCTGGGAGAGAGAAGGCAGAGTCAGAGAGAAGCCATGTAGCCGCCAGAAATGGACAGACACCGGAACTTTCCTCAGTAAGCCACAGCCATGTGGCGAAACACAGATTAATAGAAATGGGTTATATTAATATGTAAGAGTTAGCCGGTAAGAAGCTAGAACTAATGGGCTAAGCAGTGATTTAAACAATATAGTTTCTGTGTGATTATTTCAGGGCCAAGGGGCTGGGAACTAACTAGGGGCCTCCTCCTACTACAGGGTTTCACATAACCCTAGATGTCCTTGAACTCACTCTTCTTCCACCTCCACATCCCAGGTCTTTTCTCCTTTAGGAATAAGCTCTAGGGCTGGAAAGAAGACTTGACTGCTAACAGTGAATCCTGCTCTTGCAGAAGACCAGACCCAGCACCCGTATCAGGTAGCTCACAACTACCTAACTCTCTGTTCTGGCCTCCACTGGTATCTTCACTCACGAGACATACACACATAAAAATAAACCTTTAGCTAGGTGGTGGTAGTGCACACCTTTAATCCCAGCACTTGGGAAGCAGAGGTAGGTGGAT
>NW_004954764.1:0-1095 GCF_000317375.1 Microtus ochrogaster
AACCAAAAGCTACAGAGAAACCCAGTCTCGAAAAATCAAAAAAAAAAAAAAATACTATGCCATGTTATATAAGAGGCTTGAGTATCCACTGATTTTGATGTGTGTGGGACATTCTGGAAACTATCCCCTGACACTGAGGAACAACCACAGAAGTATCTAACCCCAAAGTGTTGCTTGTCAACTCTACATCCCCTTGTCTCCTGACAAAGAGCCAGTTTTATCCAGAATGCTGCTGCTCCTCCCCAACACAACGACGTGCTTAGAATAGCTGTTGCTACCCTAAGCCAATTAAGGTAATCTTGTGAGAACTGGGCATGAACACTTGCCCTATTATGGAGAAGAGCCATGACAGGACATCAAGGAAGCTTTTCTTCTGGATGTAACTGCATTTGTGTCACGTGGGGAGCTGTCCTGCATATGACAGGCGTGAGGATGCAGAACAAAGATACAAGAAGGCTGGCCCCTCTGAGCTACGCGTTAGCAACTCATAAACCACCTTAAGTTAGAGCTGTTAGCTAATTGAGGACAAAAGGATCCTATAAGCTGGATTAGTAGCACTTGACTCATTTTCCAACACTCAGGAGACTGAGGCAGGAGGATTGTCAAGGCCAGTTTGGGCTATGTAGCACATAAAACAAAGAAACAATCCAACCCTCCTCCCTCGACACACACAGAACACAAAATCCAAAAAAAAAACAAAAACAAAAAACAAAAAAAAAACCCAAAAACAAAAACAAAAAAAACCTACTGCAGACATTTCATAGAAATTAATAGGAAAAAAAGCCCCATCTGAACAGAAGTATACCTTAAAACCTGAGACTACAGCCAGGTATGGTGCACACCTTGAATCCCAACACTCAGGAGGCAGAAGCAGGTGGATCTCAGTGAGTTTGAGGCTAGCCTCGTCTACAAAGTGAGTTCCAGGATAGCCAGGGCTACATAGGAACCCCGCTTTGAAAATTAAACTGAGACTATGGGATTGGGACTGGACAGGTGGCTTGGTGTTTAGAACATTGTTGCTCTTGCAGAGGACCTAGGCTCAGTTCCCAGCAGCCACATAGTGGCTCACAACAATTACTAACTCCAGTTCCAGGG
>NW_004954765.1:0-1095 GCF_000317375.1 Microtus ochrogaster
ACCAGGAGGGAGGAAGTTTAAACAAGGAGAGAAGTCCTGGGTTAGGAAAGATATGGTATCAGATGGGAGGATTAATTAAAATGAAGGGGCTATGCAACACCCACACAGATACCAACTGTGGTGATTTGCATGAGAATGGCCACCATAGGGAAAAAAAAGCATATCTGAAAGCTTAGTCAGCAAGGGGTGGAACTGTTCTAAAATATATTTTAAAATTAGGAAGTGTGACCTTGTTGGAGAAAGTGTGTCAAAGAGGATGAGCTTTGAGGTTTCTAAGGCACATACCAGACCACTATTTCTCTGCCTGCTGCCTATGAGTTAGGATATACCTCTGAGCCACTTCTCCATCCCCATGCATGCCGCCATACTCCCCCACAGGATAATAGACTAACCTCTGAAATCGTAAGCAAGCCTCCAATTAAATGCCTTCCTTTTAAGAGTTGTCTTGGTCATAGTGTCACTTCACAGTAGTACAACAGAGAGTAAGACATGCACTATCTGGTCACCCAAATGAAAAACACAAGAGAGTTTGAAGTCAGATGTCCTTAAGGCTAGATGGCGCTGGTCCTAGAAATAATAGGTACCTTAACCAAAATTCCAAAGTCACGTGATGAGTCCCTCTATCAGAGTTGCTCAGGGAGACAGAGAGGCTTACCCACCCCCAAAAATATGGGAAGCTCTTCCCATTCCTCTTATTTGTGAACCAGAACTAGCTGAAAATGCCTTATCGATGAAAATGTTATATGAATTTAATGAAAGGTAAGAAAAAATAAAGCAGGAACTGTGATGGATTTTCCTCTCTGTTGGGTTAGCTTTCATAGTGCCAAAGGATGTATGAAAGCTGCTAAGGGTTTAAAGGTATCAAGTCTTACCCAGGTGGGAACTGCACAAATTACAGTGTCAACCTGCTAGGCAAGATATGCATTGGCATAATAGTGACAAGACTGTTGTGGGGGTAACCTTTTTTTTTTTTCAATTTGGAGCAGTCTCTACAAGAAGTAATCTGTGTAACTGAGCTCCAAACCCATTTTCACCTGAGGCATGAAAACCTTTGTTGTACCCAGTATGCTTCTTTCCCTTTTATTTCTCTTTCTA
>NW_004954766.1:0-1095 GCF_000317375.1 Microtus ochrogaster
GAACAATATAGAACTCAAAAGAACAATCTCCAACCTTATACGAAAGAAATAAAAACTCAGGATAGTCTAAACAATTCTAAAAATCCTCTGAATGTATCACAATCTTTGATTTTAAAACTTTTTTACAGAAACACAGTACTGAAATTAATCTACCTTAGATATAAACTTATACACCTACAAACTAAAGATTTTTGAACAAGAAGCAAGATTTTTCAAAGGGAAAAGAAGCATATTTACTGTCCTAAATGAAGCTGCAGCTTTTTGAGTCTAGATTCCAGTATAGCAAACCTGCCTGTCAGCTTTCGCTCCATATGGCAGGGGGTTAAAGACATAGGCTCTCTATCCCCAGCAGCCAGCCTGCTTGGCAGGCATAGCTGTGTGGATTGTACCTTAACTTCTCGCATCTCAAAGGACTCCCCTTTTGAGTCCACAAGCAAACACACAAAGCAAACACATAAATCTCTGTTTTTTACTCTTACTCCTCTCTGCCTGATTGATTGATTAAAGTCCTGTATGAATTTCTCTTCCCTTGAACGCCCCATATCTTTTTGGACGACGGTGAACCTGTGCTCCTACCTCATTCTGCAGATCTGTCAGAGTTCTACAGCTGAAGAATCTTCTTTTTTCTTCTTGTTGTTGTCCCGGGACGGCGCGTTGTCGTCCGATAGCTGGCCGTGCTCCGAGTCCCTGTTCGGGCACCACTGTTGATTGCCTTGACGGGTTACCTCGTCTAGGGTTAGTAACTGTCTGGCAGTTCAGTTATTCCAGGGTCTCGGAGAGGAACTATCTGTAAGATAAATGGGCTAGGAGACAAGAAGGAGGCCATGCTACATTTGTCAGAGCCTCCATTTATTAGAGATGGGGTACATCTTTGTATAGGGTAAGGAGTTGGGGGATGGCCACAGGGGTCTGGGCTCTCGTCGCGTGGTTCACGTTGGTCACGTGGTCCGTGCTGGTCACGTAGGCAGGAGGTTATCTTCGGTCAGGTCACTGTAGGCCAGGAAGTCGCGAGTTGCCACACCTAGTTCCCTAGATAGTTTGGAATGTGGGGTGGATTCAGCTAACAGATAGGTCTCCACCAGCCAATTTGGGTGT
>NW_004954767.1:0-1095 GCF_000317375.1 Microtus ochrogaster
TCACTATTTTCTTTTAAACAATTAAACATGTTTGAATGTGTGGGTGAATGAATATGTCAAACATGACACACACACATACACACTATTCACTATTTTCTTTTAAACAATTAAACATGTTTGAATGTGTGGGTGAATGAATATGTCAAAATTACTTGTTTAGGGAGTTCAGAGGATGGCTCCAGGTCTCCAGGAGCAGGGAAGCCAGGTGGTTCTGAGCTTCCCAAGATTAGTGCTGGGCAATTGACTCAGGATTATGGCAAAGGAAGCAAATTCTCTTAATTGCTGATTCATTTACCCAGCCCTTTATCACCTTTGCAAAAATGGCTAACATTACCCATAATTCGAGCCAGGACTGGGAATATGCTCAAAAAGTCTCTCCTCTAATGAAGAGATATGGGCAGCTAGAGGCTACTCAAAGAGTTGATCCAGTTTTCAATCATGAATTTGGCCACCTGTAGTTTATTCATGCTTCACAGCATGTCACTAAACTTGAAGCACACCAGCAGGACATAGTGCACTTGGTGCTTTAAGAACATGTTGCATGGCTGGGGCGGACTGAGGGGGTCACTGGCAGTGGCACTAAGACCACAGAAATTACAAGCAAATAACTCAAGGAAGAAAGGGGATTTTAAAACAGCGATTAACTTGTTTTCCTGTAAGAAACTTATTTTATGTCAGGGATGAAATAAGTTCAATAAAACTTATCTGCAATACCTGAAAACAAAAACAAAAACAACAACAACAACAAAAAAAGATTTATCCCTACTGCATGTACTGGCTTTTTGGTATCCTATTCTCTTTGGATGTATACATTGTTCAGGCTAAGGAGGGCCTTGGACCTTCCACAAGGCAATGTGCCTTGCCCTTTCTGAAGATTGGTTGGGGATGAGGTTATTGTGGGGGGAATGGGAGGAGGGGAGAGAGTGGGTACTTGGATTGGTATTTTTTTTTAAATTTGAACATTTGGTAGGAGGATTTATTTTTTCTTTCTTTTTTTATGTTTTTTTAAATTTATTTATTTATTAAGGATTTCTGCCTCCTCCCCGCCACCGCCTCCCATTTCCCTCCCCCTCCCCCGATCAAGTCCCTCTCCCT
>NW_004954768.1:0-1095 GCF_000317375.1 Microtus ochrogaster
CTCCTTTCCTCGCCTGATGAAAGTTAATATTCAGGAGGATGTCTATATGTTTGTCTTTGGATTCACCTTCTTATTTAGCTTCTCTAGGATCGCGAATTATAAGCTCAATGTCCTTTATTTATGGCTAGAAACCTGATTGCTCTTCCAGCTGATGAGGGAGAGGGACTTGATTGGGGGAGGGGGAAGGAAATGGGAGGCGGTGGTGGGGAGGAGGCAGAAACTCTTAATAAATAAATAAATTAAAAAAAATAGGAAGAATGCATATACTGGTGTTCGTGCAAGTAAATGTTCAGAGAGACTTGTAAATGATGAAACAGAGAGCAGTTCATATAAACTCATATGCATAATCTACACCAGCAGTGCCAAAAATAATAACAGTTAACTGAAGTCATTTAAATAATGCATGCTACTTTTACTTTTTATTCTTTTATAATTTAATCTTAGATTGTTGATTTAAGATAAAAATAATGGACAAAGATACTATTCCTTTTAAAAATTCATAAAACTAACTTCATCTTTGAGGGCCTCTACAAATGAAGTCTTTATTTAAATACAAGCAGTAATTAGAGATATTTTTGTGCAAGGTTATCACCAGAACTATGCTATCCAAAAGCTGATCGTGACATTGCTCCCTCTACACTTGCCTCATTTGAGACCTGAATTGTTTCTTTTGTCTGTCATTCCACTAAATACATGATTTTTAAAAGGTTCACTGTCAGTACGGTGAAGTCAACTGTAGAGAACTTAAAATTTATTTATTTTATTAGCTCATTTTTACTCATGTGTGTGCATATGTCACATGCATGTTCACTTACATAGGCCATAAGAGGACATTGGATCTTCTGGAGCTGGAGTTACAGGTGGATGTTAGCTGCTTCTTGCTGGGATTCAAGTCCTCTCCAGGATTAGCAGGTGCTCTTGACATAGGGCCATCTCTCCAGCCCCTGTAGAACTGTCTGCTAAAGATGACGTTGAGGTCTCAATGGAAATGCTAGGATTTTTATCTTATCACTTATTCTTGATGGTCTCCTAAGAATGTTGATCTCTCTCTCTCTCTCTCTCTCTCTCTCTCTCTCTCTCTCTCTCTCTCTCTCT
>NW_004954769.1:0-1094 GCF_000317375.1 Microtus ochrogaster
AAAAAAAAAAAAAAAGAAAAAGAAAATGATGTGCCTTTAGCTTTCTTTTCCCTAAAAAGTTATCTATCCGTCCGTCCGTCCATCCGTCCATCCACCACCCCTCCATCCATCGATCTGGCTATCGAGATGAGGCTGTGTATGTCAAAGGCTTGGCCTTTAACTTCCCCAAGTAGCCTAGGCCAAAGCTGAACTCTTGAACTACCCAGCTACCAGGTCCAGGGTTATAGGCACGTGCCAGTTGGAGCAGCTTAATGGTGTGAGCCTCTTACTCTACCTTCTCCTGATAGTATGTGTTTTACCCCTGAAACTGGGGTCTGGCAAGCTGTAATGCAGCAAAAAAAGGGTTCCTACCGTCTGTACTGAATGTACAAGTCCAGTGCTGAGATTGTGTGTGCTGTACCAGAAGTTTACACAGGCTGCTGCAGTTGGGTGAGTTTTGGATTGTGGTTAGGAGTGATGCCTACAAAGGACTTCGTGATAGTTGCTTTTCCCTTGGCCCTCCCCGGACTGCCTGGAGCTGTGCAGGCTGAGGCTTATCAAATACCTTCTTTGAGGACCCGCCTCCAGGTCTTTAGCTTGTGTTTTCTTAGCACACACTGTGAAGAAACAGAAAAGGCTTGCCTTATGTTGCAAGGACCCTGCATTCTCTCACGGGGAGTGTTAGCTCCCCTCTTCTCCACCCATACCACCCACGCATGTGTGTGTGTGTGTGTGTGTGTAAGCACATGCATGCTTGCACATACAAAGCTGGTCCACTATAGAATGAATCCCATCAAAACATTCTATTGGCGGCGGGAATGTGGTTCAGTTGATGGATGCATGTCCTTCACTGACAAAGTACTGGTGGGTTTGAGTCCTAACGCTGTGCGTGCCTGGTGTGCACATCTGTAATATATATAGAAGGTTGAAGTACATAGGTCCAGATCAACCTGGGCTAGGGCCCGTGGGGAAAATCTGTCTCAGAAGGAACAACAAAAAACCCTCCAGAACGTTTTTTTTTTTGTTTTGTTTTGTTTTTTTTTTTTCGAGACAGGGTTTCTCTGTGGCTTTGGAGCCTGTCCTGGAACTAGCTCTTCTAGACCAGGCTGGTCTCG
>NW_004954770.1:0-1094 GCF_000317375.1 Microtus ochrogaster
CTTTAATCCCAGCACTCGGGAGGCAGAGGCAGGTGGATCTCTGTGAGTTCGAGACCAGCCTGGTCTACAGAGCTAGTTCCAGGACAGGTTCCAAAGCCACAAAGAAATCATGTCTCAAAAAAAAAAAAGTCAGTTAATTAAATAGTTGCCATCAATGCATAAAGAACCACTAAAGAGAAGCAGAATTGAAATAACATGCATATTTTAAATTTTGAGAACATAAACAGAAATGCAATAAAAAGCAGAAAAAAGGGAAGGATATAGAGATAAATGTAAATAGGCTATATAGTGGGAATTTCATAATTGAAACTTCAACTTCATGAACAGGGAATGGGAAGTTTGTGAAGGCATATAGCCAGTCATTAAAATTACTGTAATAATAACAGTCAGAAAATTCTCAGGGCACTGAGAAGGGATGGAGGGAAATACTGAGAACAGTCAACTATTAGCATCTCAAACTTCCACAACAGAACATGAAAATATACTTCTAAACATGGACAAACAAAATCCTAAAATTATAGTATTTAGAACTTTAATTATACTCACAAAAATATAAAATAAAATCATGATTTCAAAGGAATTAAACTGGAGTACAGAAAGCCAGGTAAGATGGGATTTTGCCTTTCTCTTAGTTGGAATGGTTTTTCTCTTTGCCATTCAGATTTTACTTTGGCTTCTTAATTAGTATATAGAATTTTAAGGAAAGCAGTGTCATATTGTCCCAGACATATCAATAAGTGATACCCCTACTCACTGGATCATTTAGAGTATCATGAATTTAATGCCATGGTTGAGCCTGAGAACTAGGGTGTTTTGGATCTAGGTTTTTAATTCTAAGATTCTAGACACTTGAAATGCCAAAGTAGTGCCAATCAAGACTTCACACGCTTGCCTCATTTGATTGGCACTTATTGTGTCAATCAATGAAGCAAGCGTGTGAGGTCTTGATCTGTTTCACTAATCCAGTCTTCATTTGTTTACTTCTGTTGAGATAACTGATATATTTCTCTTATTTTACAACCCATTCCATGTGCTATAATAACACCTTATCCATTTCTTGGTAATAACAACATCAGTAATAATAATAATAATAA
>NW_004954771.1:0-1094 GCF_000317375.1 Microtus ochrogaster
AAATATTTGAAAACAAAAACAAACAAAAAAACCTTGTCTTGAAAAACAAGAAAGAAAAATGTTAAAAGTAAATTTGGGGCAGGGAGTCTGGAGGGATGACTCTGTGGTTAAGAGCACTGACTGCTCTTCCAGAGGACCTGGGTGTGATTCCCAGCCCCCACATGTCAGTTCACAACTGTCTGTGACTCTAGTTCCAGGGAATCCAACACCCTCCCACAAACATGTATGAAGGCAAAATCCTTGTTTGTATAGTGGGGAAAAAAAAATGAAGGCAAAATATAAATGCATATAAAATAGAAATAAATTAATTTAAAAATGAACAAATAAATAAATCTTGGGGAACTGGAGAGACAGCTTAGTGGTTAAGAGCATTTATTGCTCTTACAGAGGACCCAGATTCAGATTCCAGCACCCATAGGCAACTCACAACTGTCTGTAGCTCCAGGAGATTTGACACCCTCTCTGGCCTCTGAGGACACTCACCTAGTCTAAAACATACATTCACATATATAAAAATAATTTTTTATTTGTAAGTAAGTCTTGGGGATGTGTCTCTGTGCAAGCAAGAATGCTTGCCTGGCACATGTGAGTGTCTGAGTTCCATCCACAACACCACAAAAATTATACAATATTTTCTGTAAGGCTGGTGAAATGGCTCAGCAGGTAACATGCTTGTCACTAAGCCTGACAATTTGAGTTCCATCTCTGGGATCTGCATGGTAGAAGGAGAAAATTAACTCCCAAGGGTTGTCCTCTGGCACTCGTGCATGTGTGTATTGTATATGCTTGAACACAAATAAACATGCGAACAAATACACATAATAAAAAAATATTTTTGACACACAAAACCTATCCTAAGGGCATAAGAAAGCTCCCACATATTCAGGTTCTAGGTTCTATCAGAAGAATTACAGACCAGAAAGGTCAGTTCCTTCGTGCCCTTAAAGAGGAAAGAGGAGACAAAGACCATGAGGAGTGGGTGTCCTGTGTCCCCTGAGGTAAGTGCTGAGAAGAGTGGCCTCACCCACACAGGTCCACAGTGCCACCCTCCTTAAGCAAGGGAGTCTGAGCTCTTGGACTCTCTAGGTCTGGGT
>NW_004954772.1:0-1094 GCF_000317375.1 Microtus ochrogaster
GAGTGAATAAAAATCCCTTTAAAAATACCAAATGTTAAAAAATAAAATGGAGTAAAGTGAGCAATGAACAACACTGTTTATCAAATGGCATAATTATTTAGTAATTATTCACTTTGTGCTTTCAAAATACGGTATGGTGTTTATATTTGCAATAGTTCTTTCATTTTTCATATGAAAGCATACCCATAAATATTTGTCTAAGTAAAGACCTGCTCTGTGTACAAATGATTGTTGAAACTGAGTGCTAGGAAAGATCTTCAATGTTTTCACTGAGAAATAATGAAAACATATTTGATAAATAATTCATTTATACCTGCTGTGCATAATAATCACTGCTGATGTTGGAGTTCTTTCTAGAATAGTTCTCCAAATAACTTGTCCTTTGCACAGTGTTGTTTTCAATGATGGGATGAGAATTTTTGATATTTCATCAAGCATGTTGTTCTAAGAATTAATACAATAAAATTGGTCCCCGTAGCTTTGTATAAATGATTTATTTTAAATGTGGGAAGAGCTTGGTCAACATTTAAATAAGAATTTTTTTAAAGGGACAGCATGATTCAAATCCTACAGCAGCCTCACAATTTAATTTCACTTTTATATACATTTAGTATGCTAAACATTTCAAGAAATCTTAAGATATACATGAATAAAATGCTGTTTCTCTCATTTGACTATGCTTGATTGTTTGGTCTTTCAGGGAGTTTCTTCAGGAAACTGAACTTTCCAAAATTGTAAATCTTTAATGTTCTCTCTGGTGGTACATAACAAATGATGTAGGTTTAACAAACCCTCCAAAGAATTCTGCTGCTTCCTCAGGTTAAACGTTTCCTACCCCTGTGAGAAGCGGGATCACTTGGAGAAAACAGATTTGCATGAAATGTGTACCAGAAATGAGAGATATGAACTCTGAACTTTAACAATTTATGACCCACCATGTAGTTGCTGGGGATTGAACTCAGGACCTTTGGAAAGTCAGGCAGTGCTCTTAACCGCTGAACCATCTCTTTACTCTCCTAGATTTCATAGTTTCCATCACACTAGGTTCCCACCTTGCCCCCAAATGCCTCACAATTTCAGTCGTTTCTCCCAAC
>NW_004954773.1:0-1094 GCF_000317375.1 Microtus ochrogaster
TTAGGGTAGTGTCAGAAAATAATAATATAGGTTGTCAAGGCCCAGGAAGGCTGAAGGGCTAGTTAAAGTCTGGGAAGTAGGGCATTCATCAAAAATGTCTGATTATCTTTTCCAGGAGAAGGGACAGGGGGCATTCATATCACATGACCTGGTTCATGTTAGATTTCAGCAAGTCCAGAGCCCAGCAGTTTGTAGTTTGCAGGTCCCTGGATGGTCATTGTCAGCCAAGTGGAAACCAGGTAAGATAGAGACTGGACAGAATTGTCTTTAGTTCTGTAGTCAGATGAAAAAGACCTGTCTGTAGGTTTATATTTAGAGGACAACCAAAGGAAATTTAAAATCATGAGCCTGGAACAAAACAATTTCTGTATTTTGAGAGCGAAATTAATAGTTTTTCAGAATTCCATTGACTAATGTTAAAACTGAAAATTTGAAATCTTGATGTAATAATAGCATAAAAGGGGCAAGAAATCTAAAACATTTATATACATTAACCCATTTTTATACATTTACAAATTGTATCCATCCATGTATCTCAAAACACTTTTCTTAGATCCTTTCAATTCATGTCCTGGTGTCTTCAGATTTCTATAACCTGCATTTAGACCTTAATAACTTGCATTTATATACCTAAATCATTTTTTTAAAATAACAATTTAAGCTTTCGCATCCTCAGACCTTTATAACTTGTATTTATACATCTTCTTAGATCTTAAAACCCTTTCTCAGACCATCACAGCTGAAGGTTTAAACTTTGCACCTTTTTAATATCTAGCCATTCACCAGGAGACACAAATGGTTGAGTACTGAGGGCAGTCATTCTCAATGTTCTAGTTTCCCTTGGCAGAGTTCTTTCTCCCATCGGATACAGCTGGATTTTTACTTTTTTGAGATGAGTTTAATGTTTCTTCCAGGATGGATCAAACTATAGCAGGCTAGGCTGTTGGAATCAAGCAAAGGTTTTAACCTTTAAATTCTTAAATTGGGAATTCAATTTTATTTTTAATATGTATTTTGTTTTACAATTTACATTTCATTAGTTTCTGTTTTGAAATTATTTTAACTTTAAGTGTGTGGGGTTGAGTGGGAGGATG
>NW_004954774.1:0-1094 GCF_000317375.1 Microtus ochrogaster
TCAAAAGAACGTGATTATCTTTCAAAGTAAAGCTTCTACAGTGAAGAGTAACACTGCTCTCACTTCTAACAGTTGTTTCACATTTCCCACACAACAGCTCTGCTCTTCAAAGAAACACATGTGCGTTTCTCACAAAAGCATTATGAAATTCATACACTTTCAAAATGACGGGATTATCATTCAAAGTAGTATATCTACATTGAACAGCAACACTACTCTCACTTCTAACAGTCGTGTGACTTTTCCCACACAACAGCTGTTCTATTCAGAAAAACGCATGTGTGTTTCTCACAAAAGCATTTATGAAATTCGTACATTTTCAAAAGAATGTGATTTTCTATCAAAGTAAAGCTTCTCCATTGAAGAGCAACACGCCTCTCACTTCTCACAGTAGTTTGACATTTCGCACACAACAGCTCTTCTCTTCAGAGAAACACATTTGTATTTCTCACAAAAGCATTTCATGAAATTCGTACACTTTCAAAAGAACGTGATTATTATTTTAAGTAAAGCTTCCACTGTGAAGAGCAACACTGATCTCACCTCTAAGTGTAGTTTGACATTTCCCACACAAGAGCTCTTCTCTTCATAGAAATGCATGTGAATTTCTCAAAAAGCATTTTGGAAATATATACATTCTGAAAGAACGTGATTATCTTCCAAAGTAAAGTTTCTACAGTGAAGAGCAACACTGGTCTCACTTCTAACAGTAGTTTGACATTTCCCACACTACAGCTCTTCTCTTCATAGAAACGCATGTGCGTTTCTCAGAAAAGCATTTATGAAATTCATACATTTTCAAAAGAACGTGATTATCTTTCAAAGTAAAGCTTGTACAGTGAAGAGCAACACTGCTCTCACTTCTAATAGTAGTTTGACATTTGCCACAGAACAGCACTTCTCTTCGTAGAAACGCATGTGCGTTTCTCACAAAAGCATTTATGAAATTCATTCACTTTCAAAAGACCTTGATTATCTTTCAAAGTAAAGCTTCTACAGTTAAGAGCAACACTGGCGTCACTTCTAACAATAGAGTGATATTTCACAAACAACTCTTCTCCTCAGAGAAACTCATTTTGTTTCTCACAAAAGCA
>NW_004954775.1:0-1094 GCF_000317375.1 Microtus ochrogaster
AGAAGAAGAAGAAGAAGAAGAAGAAGAAGAAGAAGAAGAAGAAGAAGAAGAAGAAGAAGAAGAAGAAGAAGAAGAAGAAGAAGAAGAAAAAGATATTGTCGATGTTTTGGCCACCATGCAATATGCCAATCACTGAAAACACAAAGGGCAGAAGGGGAGATTATTAATGAGGCAGTCAAGCATGGCTTTGGTCATTTGACCTCAAATAAATTACCCTTCAGACACCTGTGTGGGAACAAGTGATGAGTCAATGCTTTCATCTGGTCTGAGGAAGGCGAAGCGGCTCTCAAGCTCCAGAAGAACAACTTGGATGGCCTTCATCCTCGTGCCCCACACATCCCAAGTGTTAAGTCAGCTGTAACCTAACTCAGAATATACAACTGCTCAGCCGTGAGACCTCCAAGGAAGGCGAGTTTTAACCCAGCACAGAGCAAGAGAACTGAGCCCAGAGAGATTTGCTTTCTAGTCAAAGTTTCACTCCATTTCAATCAATTATAGAAAAATTACATATGATTGATTACATATAAAACTTCATTTTTTTTAACAACACTAATCAGAGGCTGTTTTTTCTGAAGTGTTACCATGGAAACCTAGCTCTACAGTTGAATCAATGTGGTGTTGTTCCTGAAGCGCTATCATGGGAACCTAGTTCTACAGTTCATCTGGTGTGGTGAGATAGTTTGTTGTGAGTTCCATGCAAAAAAACAAAACAAAACAAAACAAAACAAACAAAAAAAAAAGACAAAAAAAATTAGGAACCTAGAAAGACTCAGCTGAGGGACATGGAAATGTGAGAAAATCATGCAACTAAACACAAACACATAAACCCACAATTCACGCCTTAGTTGTTTTTCCAATTTGCTCTGTTTAAACCCACTTCAATGCAGTGCTGCAAAGCTGGTTTTAATTATTTTAAAGGGGATTTTCACCAGTTCTCCATGTTCTGTCAGAACTAAATTTTGAAAATAATTTTATTAGTTCTTTGAGAATTGTGTGCAATGTGTTTTGATCACATTCACCCTCCCCAACTCTCCCCAGGCCCACTCTGCCTTCCTACTGCTCCCCAACTCTCCCCAGGCCCACCCCTTCCCCAC
>NW_004954776.1:0-1094 GCF_000317375.1 Microtus ochrogaster
GTCTCCAGTATAATCATTAATATACAAACCCAGGTCAGTGAAACTCCAAGCTCAACTGAAGACTACAAATTCTATTCACCAAGTTCGGAAGGAAATGTTTGTCCTTAGAAACTAACAATGAGGAAATGACAATGAAATTACAAGATTGAGTTTGTTGAGAACAGAATGGAGTCTCACATGGCAGCTTCCATTTCCCATGGCTATAGCTTGCTCCCACCCCAATCTGAAAATGAAACTCAATGAATTGTTGTCACGTTATGATTAACTCTGGTCTAAGTGTAAGAAACAGTACCTGTTCTCTAGTGGACCGCACTGTCCTCATCTACAAATCAGGAATACAATGTGAAGGACCAGGATGACATCAGGAGGAAAATTATCAATTTAGCATCATTGGCAACTTCTATTAATTTTTAGAACTATTTAGAAAGCTGCACTGAGATGGATTCTGAAAATTTATACATAGCTTGATAATAAAAATGATAAAGGCATGGAGCAGGCTCTTAAATTATAATCCAAATTCCGCCATGCAGATTAAGATAAAGGCCTGGTATTTTATTGACTACTTCAGGCTCACCAAGATTCATCTCATCTCTCAATCACTAGACTCATCCTGAGATAACCATGTGTGGCAATCAAAATAAATACTTTTACTACTGTAGAAATAAATTTCCAATACTACCTGTTAGTTGTGAGGTACTTTATATTGCATCCTTTCCCCCTAAGGTTTTATGTGATGGGGAAATGTGTGTGTTTGTGTGTGAGAGTGTTCATGTGCATGTAAGAATCAAAAGTCAACCTCAGATCTTCCTCTGGAACCTTCAACCATGTGTTTGGTGACAGTGTCTTTCACGGGAACCTAGGGCTCACTAATTAGACTAGCCTGATTGGTCAGAGAGCCCCAAAGATTGGACTATCTCTACCTCTACAGTGCTGGGATTATAAGTACATACCACCAACTCCTGGTTTGTTATGTGGTTCTGCAATCAAATTTGGACTCTTATTACTAACTGATCTTTGTTCCAGCCTTTCTCTCAAGTTTTACAATACCATTACTACACACACACACACACACACACACACACACACACACACAC
>NW_004954777.1:0-1093 GCF_000317375.1 Microtus ochrogaster
TCTGTAGACCAGGCTGGTCTCGAACTCACAGAGATCCGCCTGCCTCTGCCTCCCGAGTGCTGGGATTAAAGGCGTGTGCCACCACCGCCCGGCTGCCTAGGGATTATTTCATTCTAATTCCTAGAGATCAGAATATGTTGGATTCCCTGGCACTGGAGCTATGGATGATTGTGAGCCTACAAGTGAGTGCTAAGAATCAAACCTGAATCCTATGGAGGAGCAACCAAATGCTCTTAACTGCTGAGACACCTCTTGAGGCACAGGAAATGAACTTTACAAGATGTTTTATAAAGAATTATCTAGTAAAGAGTCATTTCTGGAAATTATCTGTGCTAATAAAAAATACGAACTGAAGATGAGTATAGGATGTGGGCTTGGTTATTTTAAGCTCTGTGTTTTGCCTTCAGTAAGATATCTTTAATTTTCACTGTGAATAGTACATGCCGCTAATCTTATACACTGAAATGTCGTGGTGCACGGCATTAGTGGAATCAATAACCTAAATCCTTGCTTTAATGACAGTCACACTTTGAATGGTTCTGCTGAAAACAGGACATTTTCACTAGTTTGTACATTTGTTATATACTGAGTCAGCAGAACTGAAACAATGCATGAATGTAAGGAATGGGGTATTTCAATGATTAGCAGCCCTCAGAAAGAAAAGTCAAAGAATTAAACTCCCAAGAAGACTTTACTACACAATAAAATTATATCTTGAATTATCTAATAAAATACTAGAGATAAAGAATATAAAAACCAGAGGAATGGGGACTCTTGTGAGATTATGTCTCCTGGAAATATACACACGCGAGCATGTACACACACACACACACACATATACACACACACACGCACAAACCTACAGGCAACTGAGGAATTCTGGGAGAGGGAAAAGTAGTTTCTGTTGCGGGAGGTCCTTCCGCTCCTCCAGCCTATAGCCGCTGAGATACCAGCCCATTGGGGCGTGGTCTCTCTCCCTTTAAAAAAGCGGCCACGTCCCTTCTCTCTCTCTCTTCACTTCCTGCTCCGCCGGTGACTAGACTCCCTTCCTGGTTGCACAGAGGACTGACGGTGATCTGTAAGTTTTTTCTCC
>NW_004954778.1:0-1093 GCF_000317375.1 Microtus ochrogaster
CTATGAGTAAACTCACAGAAAGAGTAGTGACCCTCAATGCTCTGTATGTGCTGGGAAATGTAATTGAATCCAGCAACCAAAAGGATTGTGCATGCTTTATATCTGCATTTATAGTATATGAAACCATGCTCAAAGTGAACCAATATCTTCAGCTACTGGCTGAAGGAGTTCTCACGGCACAATGGTATTTTGTTGATTTTTTTTTACCTCATATTTCTTTGGTATTTTTAACTAAATAAAAAAACGATCTTTTTCTATATATGATTTTTGATTTTGTGTTCTTATGGGTTTTGTTTTTGTGTGTATCTGTGTGTGTGTGTGTTTGTTTCTTGTTCTTTCTTCCTCTCATTCTTTCTACTTTCTTTCCATTTCTAATTATAATTTCTGTTTATGTTTTATTTGTATGGCTATTTTCTCTGCATGTATGTTTGTGCCTGATGTACATGGAGGCCAGAAGCAGGTATTAATCCCTCTATGAGTGGAGTTACAGACATTAGTGAGTTTCCTACCTTCCGTCTTTCTCTTTTTTAAATTTCCATTTTTTTTTCTAAAGAAAAAAGATAAAGCATAGAGTAGAGTGGGTAGGGAGATTGGGAGGACATGGGAGGACCTGGAGGAGAGAAAAACATGATAAGAAAGTCTAACATGAAAAAAATCTATTTTCAACTTTTAAAAAAAAATCTAAAACTGATGATAATAATAAAATGTTTCATTACCTTTTCATTACAAAGATAAGATCAGTAAATACCATCAAGATTAGCACCGATGATCACAATAGAATCTGAGAAATAAGGAAAGGATAATTTAAAATATGAGTCAAAATGGTCAATGAATAATTTACAAATGGTATAGTGATAAAGAAAACCAAAGACAACAACATTCTTGCCCTTTAGTTACACCTTGCCACCCTTTCATTTTTACAGAAGTTACTGATCATAGAGATCATTTCTCTGACTCTCAAAGGATGAATGAGTATTTGTTGGACTTCACACAGGAAAAAAATAAGAATGGGTCTTCTGCATGTAGAGATAAACAATTTCTTGCATATTCTAATTATGCTATGATAATATTTTAATTAATATGAGGTAGAAAA
>NW_004954779.1:0-1093 GCF_000317375.1 Microtus ochrogaster
TTATTGTTAAAACGTCAAGCATTATGTTGAAGAGATATTGTGAGAGAGGACAGCCTTGTCTTGTTCCAGATTTTAATGGAATGGCTTTGAGTTTCTCTCCATTTAATTTGATATTAGCTGTTGGCTTGTTGTATATCACTTATATTATATTTAGATATGGTCCTTGAATTCCTAACCTCTCACAGTTCTTCATGATAAAGGGGTGCTGAATCTTGTCAAATGCTTCTTCTGCATCTAATGAAAGGATTGTATGTTTTTTTCTTTCAGTTTATTTATATGATGGATTACATTGATAGATTTTTGTATATTGAACCAGCCCTGCATCTTTGTAATAGAGCCTACTTGATCATAATGGATGATTTTTTTTGATGTGTTCTTGTATTCGGTTTGCCAATACTTTATTGAGAATTTTTGTACCGATGTTCATGAGTAAGATTGGTCTGTAATTCTCTTTCTTGGGTGAGTCTTTGTGTGGTTTTGTTATCAGGGTAACTGTAGCTTCATAAAATAGTTTGACAGTGACTCTTCTGCTTCTATTATGTTAAACAATTTAAGGAATATAGGTATCAGCTCTTCTTGGAAGATCTGGTAAAATTTTGCATTAAAACCATCTGGTCCTGGGCTCTTTTGGGTTGGAATGTTTTTAATGACAGCTTCTATTTCCTCACGACTTATAGGTCTATTTAAATTGTTTGCCTCGTCTTGATTCAATTTTGGTATATTGTATTCATCTAAAAACAAGTCCATTTCATTTACATTTTCCTACTTTGTGGCATATAGCCTTTTGTTGTAAGATGAAATGATTCTCTGAATTTCCTCTGTGTCTGTGGTTATGTCCCCCTTTTCATTTCAGATCTTGTTAATGTGCACATTCTCTCTCTGCCTTTTGATTAGATTGAATAGAGGTTTGCCAATCTTGTCAATTTTCTCAAAGAAACAGCTTTTTGTTTTATTGATTCTTTGGATTGTTTTCTGTGTTTCTATTTTGTTGATTTCAGCCCTCAGTTTGATTATTTTCAGTCTTCTACTCCTCCTGGGTGAGTTTGCTTCTTTTTTTTTTTCTAGAGCTCTCAACTGTGCTCTTAAGTCTCTA
>NW_004954780.1:0-1093 GCF_000317375.1 Microtus ochrogaster
TGTCATAGAGAACAGCAATGAGAGCAAAGGCTGCTGACATGATGTGAGAAAAGGAGAACACCCATACATGGAATACTGACCTGCCAGGCCAGATGTGCCCACTGCTGCAACATGGGTGTTACCAGGGTAGCCAGCTTCCTTCTGATTGGATCTGAAGCCTATTCCACAGGAGGGAATTCATGCCTGATACTGTAAATCTCCCTGGTCAAGAGTCCATGGCTGTGGAGGTTATAGGCCCTTGAAGGAAACCTACTAATATACTGCTGCTAAATAGTCGTGTGGCTAAACTGCCATCTGAGTATTTGTGTTTATAGTCCTAGGTCCATGCTGCTATCAACCTTGGTTAGGAAAGGTTCACAGTAGGCAGTCATAAATGTAGAGACTCTCAACTGTCTCAAGTGTTAGGAATACAGCTACATCACTGTGGATGCTCAGCCCTATGTGAGACATCTCTATCAACCCCCAGTCCTCAAGGCTCAGGGAATAGAATGGACCATGGAAGAAGAGGTGGAAAGGTACGAGCTGGCAGGTGTGGAGAACTGTGAAATCCTGTCTTCTGCGGATGACATGCCCATTACTCTCAGGAATGGACAGCCACTATGTTACCTGCACAAGACCCACACAAGATCGGGCCAGTCAAAATTCAAGTGTGAGGAATTATGGCCGTTGATGACAACTTGGAAAGGGAGAATTATTTTTTCCTCTGGGAGTGTAGCCACTGGTAGGTTTCCCATGCCCCTGTGGATGGTCCCACACCCGTCCACATACCGACAGCATTAGTTAGGCTCAGTGGGATGTATTAAAGGCCCAAAAGAAAAGTACACAAGAAGATGCGTTGGGGAGGTATGGGAGGAGTTGGGTGAGGGAAGTAAGGATGAATAAGATAGAAATATATTGTGTATGTGTATAAAAATAAGGTGACTAAAGTCACTAAGGACTGAGACCTTCTGCTTACCGACCCTTCCCTACAGGCTTCAGGCTACAGCAAGGGGTCCACTCATCCCTCAGCCAAGCAAACATTATTTGTTAATCGCATCTATGTGCCCTGGGTCTGCATTAAGAGCAGTAGAGCTTACAATGGGATTGTGAGACA
>NW_004954781.1:0-1093 GCF_000317375.1 Microtus ochrogaster
GTTAAGAGCATTGCCTGCTCTTCCAAAGGTCCTGAGTTCAATTCCCAGCAACCACATGGTGGCTCACAACCATCTGTAAAGGGGTCTGGTGCCCTCTTCTGGCCTGCAGGAATACACACAGACAGAATATTATATACATAATAAGTAAATAAATATTAAAAAAAAGATTTCTTCTTCTACCTTCTGACTTTGACTTTCTTTCAAAATTATTATAAGAGCTTGAGACAAAATCTCTTGTTATGTGTGTGTGTGCGTGTGTGTCGTGCATGTTTGTGTGTGTGTGTGTGTACGCGCGTGTGCGCGGGCACACGTACATTCCTGGGTGAGGCTGTGGTGGTGAATGGACAAGCACACATGTGGAGGCCAGAGGCTGACATCACTGTGTCTCCCTCAGTTGCTCTCTACTTAGGCAGGATCATTCACAGGAGCTTCCCAGTTCAGCAGGACTGACTGGTCAGCAAGCCCCAAGGATCCCCCTGCCTCTGTCTCCTAGTTCTCCCCAAAGGTAGTGTGCAGTTGCATCACAGTGCCTAGCTTTTTACAGGAATTCTTGGGGCTCAAAAAATATTCCCTGTGCCTTTGCAGCAGACACTTGGCCCACTTAACCATCAATCCCTGTCATATTTTTATTAATATTTAAGAATTTTATAATACAAGCAATGTACCTCCCACTAAGTCCTCCCAGATCCATCCATACACACTCTCAACTTCAAGGTTTTTCTTCTTAAAATAGCCCACCACGTCCTATTTGTGCTGCCCGTATATACTGGGCATGGGGCCAATCACTGGACTATGGTCAATGTACCAGAAGCCACACTTCTGAAAAGACTGATTCTCCCTCCCTCAGAAGCCATCAACTGTCAATAAGCCCTCAGTCAGAATTGAGGGCTCGTTTACCCTTCTCCCAATATGCTGGAGTATTGACTGGCTTGAACTGGTTCAGGTCTTGTTGGACCACAGCTGCTGAGAGTTTATGAGTGTCGTGGTCATTTCCAGAAGACACTGTTCGACCCCAGTTGAAAAGATTCCACAGCCTCTGGCTATGAAGCTCTTTCTTCCCCCTTTTCTGTGATGCTCCCTGGGTCTTGGGGGA
>NW_004954782.1:0-1092 GCF_000317375.1 Microtus ochrogaster
AATTCTACCAAAAGCAATCTATAGATTCAATGCAATCCCCATCAAAATCCCATGAAAATTCTTCACAGAGAAAGAGAAGACAATAATCAACTTCATATGGAAAAACAAAAAAAACCCAGGATAGCTAAAACAATCCTATACAATAAAGGATTGTCTGGAGTCATTACCATCCCTGACTTCAAACTCTATTACAGAGATACAGTACTGAAAACAGCTTGGTATTGGCATAAAAACAGAGAAGTCAACCAATGGAATTGAATAGAAGACTCGGACTTTAACCCACAAGCCTACTAACATCTGATTTTCGATAAAGGAGCTAAAAATATACAATGGAAAAAAGAGAGCATCTTCAACAAAGTAGGCTGCATAACTGGATGTCAATCTGTAGAATGAAAGTAGATCAATATTTATCACCATGCACAAAACTCAAGTCCAAATGGATTAAAGACCTCAATATTAGTCTGAGCATACTGAACCAGATAGAATAGAAAGTGGGAAGGACTTTACAACACATGTGCACAGGAGATCACTTCCTATGTATAACCCCAGCAGCACAGGCATTAAGGGCAACATTGAATAAATGGGACCTACTGAAACTAGAAGCTTCTGTAAAGCAAAGGACACTGTCACTAAGACAAAAAGGCAACCCACTGACTAGGAGAAAGATCTTCACCAACCGTGCAACTGACAAAGGTCTGATTTCCAAAATATAAAGAACTCAAGAAACTAGACTGTAAAAAAGTAATCAACCCAATTATAAAATGGGGCACTGAGCTGAACAGAAAATTCTCAACAGAAGTTCAAATGGCCAAAAGACAGTTAAGGTCATGCTCAACTTCCTTAGCTATCTGGGAAATGAAAATCAAGACAATTTTAAGATACCATCATACACCTGCCAGAATGGCTAAAATCAAAAACACCAGTGATAGCCTTTGCTAGAGAGGTTGTGGAGTAAGGGGTACACTCATCCATTGCTGGTCGGAATGCAAACTTGTGCAACCACTTTGGAAAGCAGTGTGGCTGTTTCTCAGGAAATTCAGGATCAACCTACCCCTGGACCCTGCAATACCACTCTTGGGAATATACCCAAGA
>NW_004954783.1:0-1092 GCF_000317375.1 Microtus ochrogaster
CCCAGTTCTATGAAAGAAGAAACTTTTTTTTTAACTTGGCAAACCACTTTAATTTACAACTTTAAATATGAAGGCTGTAATTTCTTTTTTTTTTTGGTTTTTCGAGACAGGGTTTCTCTGTGGTTTTGGAGCCTGTCCTAGAACTAGCTCTTGTAGACCAGGCTGGTCTCGAACTCACACAGATCCGCCTGCCTCTGCCTCCCGAGTGCTGGGATTAAAGGCATGAGCCACCACCGCCTGGTTCTCAATGTAATTTTGATTTGCATTTCCCTGATGACCAATGTTCAGGCTTTGAAATCAAAGATCAGATTCAGAGACGTTATTTGGCTCTGAGTTCTAAATCTTCGGGGTTATAAATATAGATCGCCGCTTCACTTGATGGAGACTATAGTTTCTTCATATATAAAATCATAATAATGGTGACCCCTTTAACTGCTTAGGAAAGAAAACAATTTATGGGGATGTGTTTTGACTGTGAGAGTGCTCTATCATTTCAAGGTAATGGTGTTTTGGTTTATTGTAGCTGAACATTAAGGTGAAAATTTTATTGCCCAGGATGGCTTTATTCTCAGACCAAGTCCACTATATCAAGATAGATATAAGAAATGACTCATTTTAAACTCAAACTGAGAACCAGAACTAGTAGTCTCAAGGGGAAATATCCATGTGCTGTTGAAGAGGTGCAGTTGTGCAGCTCCTCACATTGTGTTTATGCTGCTAATGCACTCACTGCCTCTGGCTAAGAAAATAGAAAAATCTGTAGCTCATTTCTCCCTTGATTGCAAAATGACAGATAAATGTTCATATATATATCTGTCTTTGGAGGCTTCAAATAAACCTAGATTGTAGATTCAAACCAAACGCTGAGAAGGTACTTATAAACAAAGTCTAAGACACTATCTCCTGAACCCCCCCCCCCCAAGAAACCTCAGCTGACTCTTCTCACTAGGGAATTTTATAAGAATAAAAAAGTAATAATGAATTTTATAATTGTATAAAAATTCTGATCTTCCCCAGGTATCCCAAAGGGATTATGAGCATTGGGCTCTCTCTTTCTTTTTTTTTTTTTTTTTTTTTTTTTTTTTTTTTTTT
>NW_004954784.1:0-1092 GCF_000317375.1 Microtus ochrogaster
AAAAAAAAAAAAAAAAAAAAAAAAAAAAACAGAATATTGAGTATTTGTTGAGTATTTGGTAAAGTGTCTTAGTCTCTTTGTCAGTTTACAAAGGTTTATAGAATCTATATACCTTTGTAAACTGACATATACATTTCTTCCAGTCCTGAGTCTGGGAGTCTAAGATTAGGATGCTGATATGCTAATATGTTCAGTGTTCAGTGAGTGGGATTTTGAGCTTTGTGCAGCCAGATTAGACAAACTTTCTTGCTCCTTCCTACCAGTGAGGACACAGAACCCACCCTTTCTGTCAGACCAATCTGCCAGTGTTTTAGTCATAGACATTCCACTCTCTGGAAATATGAACAATAAAGTCCTGTTGTTTATGAATTACTCATTCTAAGATATTTTGTTATGACAAGACAACCAGAAAAGATTAAAGCATTTATTAAATAAAAGGCAGGATTAATTTTGTGAGAAAAATAGAGAAAATGAAGACAGGGGGACAACGTGATCGAAGGCAAAGAGAGGGTAGAAGTTACAAAAAACAAGACCTAAGAAAAATCACCTAAGAAAGATCAGAGACATATAGAGAAGCCACAGTGATCTTGTGCTATAGGCTATTAACTAGATAAATGATAGAATAAACTGTGAAAGATCAAAGCAGAACAGATAAAATGTCCTTTAGCAAAGCTAGACAGGAAATTCATAACAGAAGTTTGAAAATACAGATTTTGAGGATCTAACTAGACCAGGGAGTAAATTTTTATTTTTTCATTGACCAGTGTTTTGTTACAAGATGCTCAATGGAGATCTCATGATCCATAAGAAAATGTTGCTTGAAGTTTGAAGAAGCACTAATTATGTCTTCCTTTGAAATGTCCATAATACACATCACCATATTATTATTTGTACAAATTCTTATGGTAATTAAATCAATGAGAACTAGTTAAAGAAGTATTTGTTTATCTTATTGAAAGACAGAATACTTTTAAATGCATAAATCCCAGCCGGGCGTTGGTGGCGCACGCCCTTAATCCCAGCACTCGGGAGGCAGAGGCAGGCGGATCTCTGTGAGTTCGAGACCAGCCTGGTCTACAGAGCTAGTTCCAG
>NW_004954785.1:0-1092 GCF_000317375.1 Microtus ochrogaster
TTTGGCTAGGAGTTTGTCAATCTTGTTGATTTTCTCCAGGAACCAGCTTTTTTGTTTCATTGACTCTTTGGATTGTTTTCTGTGTTTCTATTTTGTTGATTTCATCCCTCAGTTTGATTATTTCCAGTCTTCTACTCCTCCTGGGTGAATCTGCTTCTTTTTTTTTTTCTATAGCTTTCAGATGTCCTGTTAAGTCTCTAATTTGTGCTTTCTCCATTTTCTTTATGTGGGCCCTTAGTGCTATGAACTTTCCTCTTAGCATTTCATAGTGTTAAGTCTCTAATGTGTGCTTTCTCCGTTTCCTTTATGTGGGCACTTAGTGCTATGAACTGCTTTCATAGTGTCCCATAGGTTTGGGTGTGATGTGTCTTTATTTTCATTGAATTCAAGGAAGACTTTAATTTCTTTCTTTATTTCTTTCTTGACCCAGGTGTGGTTCAGTAGTTGACTGTTCAAAAACAGCTCTGAGATACCATCTTACACCTGTCAGAATATCTAAAATAAAAAACACCAATAATAGCCTATGCTGGAAAGGATGTGGAGTAAAAGGAACACTCATCCATTGTTGGCCAGAATGCAAACTTGTGCAACTACTTTGGAAATCAGTGTGGCAGTTTCTCAGGAAACTGGGAGTCAACCTACCTCAGGACCCAGCAATTCCTAGGTGCCCCTCAATAGAAGAATGTATAAAGGTGTGGCAATATATACTTTAGAGTTCTACTCAGCGGTAGTTTTGATTTGCATTATCCTGATAACAAAGGAAGTTGAGTATTTCTTTAAGTGGTTTTCAGCCTTTTGAGAACCTTGTATTGGACAACCAGGACACAAAAAAGAGTGACTACCAAATCTTGACCAGACAAAGTTGGACAGTCTTTCAAAAATTCTGATTCATAGAAAAGTCTATCAGATATTCTAGGCCTATCAACTGAATATGGATGCCCCAGCATTGGAGAGAAGCTTTGTATGACTATCCAGGTAGATAACTGTTTCTGTCATTTCTCACAATTTTCAGAAGTCACTTTCTCACATTTCCTACTTACACAGTTAATATTACTTCCTTCTTGGGTTTCTGAGGAATTTGGAGACCAAATA
>NW_004954786.1:0-1092 GCF_000317375.1 Microtus ochrogaster
GCTTCTTGTTCCTTCATAGGAATATCCTTATTTACATTGGGAAAGTTTTCTTCAATAATTTTGTTGAATATATTTTCTGGGCATTTGAGCTGTAATTTTTCTCCTTCTTCTACCCCTATTTTTCTTAGGTTTTGTCTTTTCATGGTGTCCCAGATTTCCTGGATGTTTTGTGTTAAGAATTTGTTGGATTTGTTGTTTTCTTTAATCCATGAGTTTATTTCCTCTATAGTATCTTCAGCACTTGAGATTCTTTCTTGTATCTTTTGTATTCTGTTTGTTATACTTGTCTCTGTATTTCCTATTCATTTACCCAGATTTTCCATATCCAGCTTTCCCTCAGTTTGTGTTTTCTTTATTATCTCCATTTCATTTTTCAAGTCTTGAACTGTTTCTATTACCTGTTTGATTGGTTTTCTTTTTTCCTTTCTTTCTTTCTTTCTTTCTTTCTTTCTTTTTTTCTTTCTTTCTTTCTTTTTTTTGGTGTTCTTGGGTATCTTTGAGGGGTTTATTAATTTCTTCTACCTTTTTGTTTGTCTTCTCCATTTCTTTAAAGGAGTTTTTCACATCCTGTTTAAGGTCCTCTATTATTTTCATAATGTTATTTTTAAAGTCTATTTCTTCTACTTCTTCTGGAATAGGGTGTTCAAGTTTTCTTGTTGCATGATCCCTGGAATCTTGTGTTGTCATGTTGCTTCTCAGTATGTTGGAGGAATTTTTGTATTGGCACCTGCCCATCTCTTCCTTCAAATGCAGCCAGGAGAGTCTTGGCATCTTGTTCTAATCTTTTCTGTGACTGGCTGTGTATTTGGGGAATTTTCTTGGTCTGGCCTCTATTAGTGCCCCTCAGCACTGGAGCCAGTTGCTCTTGTGAATCTAAGGACCCCACAGATGTAAAGGAGTGCCCTCTGGCTGGATCTCCTCAGTGCAGAAGCAGGATCTGTTCCTGGGCCAAGGACCTCACAGACAATAGGGCAGGCTTGGGAGAGGCAGGGTCATGTGGAACAAAGAAGCCCCTGCAGCAGGAGCTAGAGGGGCCCTGTACTCTCTTCCAGACCACCCACCCTGAGGGTGGGATGCATACTCACCCCTCTG
>NW_004954787.1:0-1092 GCF_000317375.1 Microtus ochrogaster
AGACCAGCCTGGTCTACAGAGCTAGTTCCAGGACAGGCTCCAAAGCCACAGAGAAACCCTGTCTCGAAAAACCAAAAAAAGAAAAAAACAAACAAACAAATCAGGCATAGTCATGTGTACCTGGAGTCTTTATACTTGGGATATACAGCCCTGCCTGGAAACTCAGTGAGGGGCCGACAGTTAGCTTAGAGCGCCCATCTAGACACAAGACCATAGGGAAAAATTTTTTTTCTTTTAAGCCCTTTTAATTTTTCTTAACGTACTTTATGTCCTCTGTCTACATGTCTATGTATTGTTTGTGCCTTGTGCCAGCTCCTTCTGGAACTGGAGTTGAAGATGGCTGTGAGCTGCCATGTGGGTATTGGGACTCCAAGTCTGGTCTTCTGGGAGAGCAGCCAGTGTTCCTCACTGCCAAGCCATTGATCTCTTCAGCCCACAATTTTTAAACAAAAACAAAAAACTGAGAATATATCCGAATGGTGGCACATGCCTTTAATCCCAGCACTTGGAAGGCAGAGGCAGGAAGATCTCTGTGAATTCAAGGCCAGCCTGATCTAGAGAGTAAGACAGCCATGGTTATACAGAGAAACCCTGTCTTTTTTTTTTAAAAAAATTTATTTATTTATTAGATATACTGTATTCTGCACCAGATCTCATTACATATGGTTGTGAGCCACCATGTGGTTGCTTGGAATTGAACTCAGGACCTTCGGAAGAACAGGCAGTGCTCCTAACCTCTGAGTCATCTCTCCAGCCCCCAAGAGAAACCCTGTCTTGACAAACAAAAATAAAAAGCAAAACTGGGAATACCGGCGTGTTGTCTTTAAACAGATTTTTTGTTTTATCACAAGAACACACGACACTGGTTTGTCTGATTCTGTGCCTGAGGAAAGCTGTCAGAGGAAGCCCGCATGGCACACAGCTGGCAGACCCTCCAGAGGTGAATGCAGGCTGCTGGCTTGGCACCCGTGCACGTTCCCAGCATCTGCCTCAGCAGGAAGCTCCTCCTGACATTGTACTGTAATATACGGGCAGCAGGAAGAAGCTCCTCCTGACATTGTACTGTAATATACTGGCAGCAGGAAGAAGCTC
>NW_004954788.1:0-1092 GCF_000317375.1 Microtus ochrogaster
CTGCTTGCCCTGATAGGTTAAAACATAGGTGGGAGGAGTAAACAGAACACAGAACAGAATGCTGGGAGGAAGAGGAAGTGAGGTCAGACTCGACATCTCTCCTCTCGGGGGCAGATGCCTCAGAGAGACACGATGCTCCACTTTTGCGGGCAAAGGCGAGAGCTCTGCTCTCTGAGGCACACGCGATGAAGCTCCAACCCAGGACGGACGTAGGCTAGAATCTTCCCAGTAAGACCGGTGCTCACAGATTATTAGAGATGGGTTGATTGGGATATCAGAATCAGCCAGTAAGGGCTAGAGCTAAAGGGCCAAGCAGTGTTTAAATGAATACAATTTGTGTGTTGTTATTTCGAGCATAAGCCGGAGGCGGCCGGGGTGCTGGAGATGCAGCCCCGCAGCTCCTATTTCTACACTGCAGGTGGTGTTGGATGGCAGGAACCCACTGAAGCGCTGATGATGTCACGTAAATGGACCCAGAGAGGTCCACTGTTGTGGTATGAGATGAACATAACAAAATGAGATTTGTTTTAAAAGTGAAAACCAATACATCTTGAGCAACATAATTCAATGAACAAGAGGCTCTAGGAGAGAGCTAAAGCTGGGAGGAGACCCAGAGCTGACAGAGGAGGACAAATTAGATATCCATTTTCAATGTGATATAGCCACACAAAAGGGGCTGATGTTTTATTGAACTAAATACACAGAGCAAAAATACAAAGAGATGACTCTTTATATTTGATTCTGGTTAGGCTAAAATACAGGGTCGGAGCCCTGGATCTCAAAATGTGTTGAGAAATTGGGCACAGCAATTGACACAGAGCAAAAACACAAAGAAATGATTCTTTGTATTTGATTCTGGTTAGGCTAAAATGTAGGATCAGGCCCCTGGATCTCAAAATGTGTTGAGAAATTGAGCAGAATGCAGAGAACGGAGCTAAAATGATGAAAGGAAGAGGGTGAGGTATTTTATGAGGAAAGATTAACAGAACTAAGTAAGTGGTGACAAATAGGGCCATGGCAACACTAAGTCACAAACTGCTATGGGTCATTTTCCTCTGAGGAAAGGGCTAAGTCAATGTAAATAATAGTACC
>NW_004954789.1:0-1091 GCF_000317375.1 Microtus ochrogaster
TCAGGATAGAGGACTGGATGTCTCTGGAGTCCCGGCCTGTTGCTTGAGTCCTGGAGGATTCCGGGAGAGCTACTGGTCTTCAGTCTATGTTGGAATCCTGAAGGAATTGGTATCCATACTGGCCACAGCATCAGGAAGATGAACTTGCCAACTATAATGAAGACAAGTACCCAGAAAACAAAGTTTTCTCTGACTATGGCTTTTTATATGGGCCATACCAGAAGGTGTGGCCCAGATATAGGGTGAGTCTTCCTCCTTCAAATAATCTGATCAAAAATGCCTCCAAGTTTAATTGGATTTTAATTGATTCTAGATGTAGTCAAATTGACAGCCAAGAGTAGCCATGGCAGTCTACATTATTTCAGATTACAAGATTTCTTCCCTTTAAAGGGTGATCATTATTCTCTCACATTATCTCATTTTCTTTACTGATTTATCTGTTGAGGAATGCTTAGGTTGAATGAGACCTAATAGGTAACCTGGTGTTTGCTCAGTCCTTGAGGCTGGATTCTGAAACCAGCATTAGCACAACTCACTGGCAAGTGGAAAAGCCAACTGCGTAGGAGGCAAGTGATTTATCTCCTATCATGCCCTCATTAATCTAGACGTCTACTGGTCTTCCTACATCAAGGCAATCAGAATAGTTCTTCAGTGGAGGTTTTCTATTCAGGTAATTCTGCCCTGCAGCAAGCTGCTATCAAAGCCAACCATAATATATACAAATGTAAAATCACAAAACAAAGTAAAATATAGGCAGATAAGATTACATCACATTTAAGTCTTTATTTATTTTACAACAAGACCACTGTTTTACCTTCTTCCTCTCTTCCCAGTCTCTCTCCCCCTACCTACCCTCTGTGCCCCCCATCCACTTTTCTTCCATTTCTTGTCAAAAGAGGGGGCCTTCCATGGATATCAACCAAGCATGGCATATCAAGTTGAAGGCTAGGTAAGGCATCCCAGTATAAAGATAAGAGTTCCAAAACCCAGAGAAAGAGTCAGGTATACCCTGTTCCCACTGTAAGGAGTCCCACAAGAAGACCAAGCTACACAACTGTAACATACATGCAGAGGGCCTAGGTCAGTCCCAT
>NW_004954790.1:0-1091 GCF_000317375.1 Microtus ochrogaster
GTGTGCCACCCAGTGCTGGTGTGACAGAGGTGTGCCACCCAGTGCTGGGGTGACAGGGTATGCCACCCAGTGTTCGGGTGACAGATGTGTGCCACCCAGTGTTAGGGTGACAGATGTGTGCCACCCAGTGCTGGGGTGACAGAGGTGTGCCACCAGTGCTGGGGTGACAGAGGTGTGCCACCAGTGCTGGGGTGACAGAGGTGTGCCACTCAGTGCTCGGGTGACAGATGGGTGCCACCCAGTGCTCAGGTGACAGATGGGTGCCACCACTCACGGTTTATGTGGTACTGGGGGTCAAACCCAGGACGTCGTGCATGCTAGATGAGCACTCTACCAACTGAGCCCCAGCCCCACAACCCATGAGAGCTGCACAAGCATCACTGTTGGCAGGAGACATTGGCCACACTTGGTATGGAGGCACAGAGATGGGGCAGAGAACCCATGCGGTCCCCAAAAGTTGTTATTAGAGATCCAAGTCCATGCCCCAGCCTGGTTCTACAAGGAAGAGGAAGTGTGACAGACCCACACTGAGGTACCTCACCTGGGCTAGCGGCTACCAGAAAAGAAGATGCAGAGGCTACCCCCATCTCATCTCTTCCCACTGGGTCCTGTGCCCACTAGGCAAGCCAAGATACAACAAATAGTCTCACACCTGAAGTGAACCAAGAGATTTCATTTCCTGTCTCTGGCTGAGTTGTTAGCTTAGTCTCTGGTCACCCAGTGGGGGTTCAGGCTAAGGGTGACCTATCCAGGCCTGGCACCACCAGCCCCACTTTGACTTCGCAGCAAGGGACAGCAAGAGTCAGTGAGTCACTAGAAGGAAGGTCTGGGCCCCAAACAGGAAGTGGCTCTTCAGTCTGAAACCTCCTGCAGAATCAAAGCAGGGGGAGAGGGAGACACTGATGTCCTAAAGGAAGTTGCTGGAACACCAACACCTGCTAAGATTTCACTCAAACTTCTACCCAACACACCGCTCTGGCCCAGGGCAAACCTGTCTCCTGTTCTTTTTTTTTTTTTGGTTTTTCGAGACAGGGTTTCTCTGTGGTTTTGGAGCCTGTCCTGGAACTAGCACTGTAGACCAGGCTGGTCTC
>NW_004954791.1:0-1091 GCF_000317375.1 Microtus ochrogaster
TCACCTTCCAAGATATGGTTGGAGTGGGGAGGACCTAAGACTTACCACAGGGCAGACACCCTGACTGCTCTTTGGACTGGAGAGGGAGGGGGAGAAGGGTGGGAGGAGGGAGAGAAGGGTGGGAGGAGGGGGAGGGAAATGGGAGGCTGGGAGGAGGCGGAAACTTGGTTTTTTTTCCTTTTCTCAATAGAAAAAAATGCCAAAAAAAATCAGTGTAATGGCAATTTAATATTGAATAAAGTTATACCTAAAATAATGTTATATATTTATATATTATAAATATATGTTTAAGTTAAATAGTTAAGGGAAGCAAATATGATGCAGTGATATTAGGGTAATATTTTGTGTCAATATATTCACTATATTTAAGCTGTCAAATTCATATTCAACCGTAATCCAGCTACTGTCACCATGAAGAAGTCTGAAGTGCCTTCTTATGTTGTCTCCTTGACATTTTATGTTTTATCAAACCTTAGTCAAACTTCTTGAAGATTTAAGTTCCTGATTTTTTTCTTAGGTGTATGTTCATCTTCAGAAAGAGATCACTGCTATTGTACACATCTTGCATTTGGATAATCTAATCATGACAAGTTAATACTCTTGATTTAGTGTCTAAATAAGATACAACTTCAGGCTTAGTAATTATTTAACAAGTTATGAAATTATTTCAGTTTATAACTTACTGCAGCAATGATAGTTGTCTTGCATAATATAGTTTAAGTGCTTTCAAAATTGCACACACACCTTCGAAAAGAGTCGGATTTATAAGAGCAGCTAGCAATCTCTGACAAAGTCAACTTTCTGCTTTCATTGAGATTCAGCCAATGAACAGATATTAACCTTGTCTTCATTTTGAGGCACAGGATTCTTTCTCATTTCTTACAGCTGAATTAACAGAGTTCTGTCTCTATTAACAATATAATACAACAAACACACAAACATCATCAACTCCGTTTCTACTGTCACCCCAGAGAAGAATCTTGCCTTATTGGAAAATGTGAAAAGGAAGAGTTCTTGAATATAACAAGGATACAAAACCGCTTTTCTTTCTTTTTTTTTTTATTTTTTATTTTTTTTTTAAAATTTTATTT
>NW_004954792.1:0-1091 GCF_000317375.1 Microtus ochrogaster
CAGGAGTCCTCGTTCCTAGGCAGAAGTGAATGCATGCGCTCTAGTGCTCAGCTTGCTCTTCCCACTGATGTGTACCCCAGGATTCTCTGTCTAGGGAGTGGTACCACTCAGAGTGGGTGGACTGTTCCACTTCAGTGAAAGAAAATCCCCCTCAGTCATGTTTAGAGGCCTGTAAGTCTAGATTCAGTCAAGTTGATGATTAATGCTAACTGTCCCAGTGAGGGATTATGTATTTGTTGTGGACAGTGCCCGTCTTTGTTTATGCCAGGGTGGTAGTGGGAATAAGATTGACACCCCATCCCCCGCACTTGCTCATATATTTATTGCTTAGTCACCAGAGAGTGGCACTGTTTGAGAAAAATTGGGAGGTATTAGGAGGTATGACCTTGTTGGAGGAAGTGTGTTACTGAGGTTTCAAAAGTCCATTACAGGATTGCTCTCTCTCTCTCTGTCTCTCTGTCTTTGTCTATGTTTCTGTCTGTCTGTCTGTCTGTCTCTGTCTTTCTCTGTCTCTCTGTCTCTGTCTGTCTCTGTCTGTCTCTGTCTCTCTCTGTCTCTGTCTCTGTCTCTCTCTCTTTCTCTCTCTCTGTCTCCAGATCAGGATGTAGCTGTCAACCACTCCTCCAGCACCACATTCACCTGCACACCGCCATGCTCCCCACCATGATGATAATGGACTAAACCTCTGAAATTATAAGCCAGCCCCCAGAGTTGCCTTGGTCATGCGGTCTCTTCACAGCAATAGAACAGTGGCTAAGAAAGCCAGTGAGAAAGGAAAAACAATGTTAATAGTTACAATTGAATTATTACTGTGTTGTGTTTTGCTCAGAGGGAAAGGAGATGCTGTGTGGGAAGAGCTCATGCTGGTGTTGGCCACTTTCTGCATCTTGTCTGTGTGACAGGACACTGCAGAGCATGGTGATTCCCTTGCAGTCAGCTGAAAGATTCCCCATTTACAAATCTATTTATTCATTAACTAAGTCTCTGTTCACTGACAGGCTACTATGGGCTTCACGGAAGCAAGCGAAGCGATCCTTGCCCTCATGGACTTGTCTTTTAGCGTGTATAGAGTCACACAAGGTAGGGGCCAC
>NW_004954793.1:0-1091 GCF_000317375.1 Microtus ochrogaster
GTGGAGCTACACAGATTATTAGAAATGGGTTAGATGGATATGTAAGAGCTAGCCAATAAGAAACTGGAACTAATGGGCCAGGCAGTGTTTAAAAGAATACAGTGTCCTTGTAATTATTTCGGGACATAAGCTAGTTATGTGGGCGGCTGGGTGCAGGGGAGGCAGCCCTGCTGCTCTTATTACAATAACACTAGGTTGTGGCTTACCGGTGCTGGCATGTTACTCCTTCAGCAGCTACATGGCATCTCTCTGACTCTGCCTTCTTCCTTCCAGCATTTAGTTTAGTTTTCCTGCCTATCTCTATTCTGCTAAGTCACTGCCCAAAGCAGTTTCTTTATTAAATAATGATAATAAAATATATTCAGAGCACACAGAGAGGAATCTCACATCACCCTGGGCCCATCTAAAGAGAAACTAAGTAATTCTGGATAATTATTTAAATGCTCAAGTTGAAGAGATACACTTCAGTTGAACTTTCATTAGAATCTTGATACTGGTGAGTCATGAACTCACCAATGTTTAGAAACATGTGGTCATTTTCATGATTAGTGATTGATCTTAGAAACAAAAGCATTTTGTTTATTCACTGAAATTAGTACATATAAATGCATACACTGTCATCATTAACAATAAATACTTATGGAGTACTTCCCATCTATAAGTTAGTATCAATTGCAATGGGAATTTTTATAGTATAGAGGAATCAATCTTTTTGTTTAGCTATATGTGATGGTTTTATACATTCTGGATTTAAAAAAGTGATTTTGCCCATCATAAAATGAATAATTTTAGAAAACTAAAATATATTTTGCTCCTAGTTTAATGTATATTGAATTCTGGATATTCTACAATCATGATTCTTTTGCAATAAGAAGGTAGACTTTTAAAAATATGATTTAAAGGTCTGGCATAGTAGCAAGCCTCCTTAATTCCAGCACTGAGAAGGCAGAGGTAGATGGAACTATATCATGGGTTCCAGGTCTAACAAAGGTTATACAGTGAGGCCTTTCAATAATAATAATAATAATAATAATAATAATAATAATAATAATAATGATGATGATGATGATGATGATGATGATGATGATGAT
>NW_004954794.1:0-1091 GCF_000317375.1 Microtus ochrogaster
TATATATATATATATATATATATATATATAACTGTGTTATTTGCAGTAAAACATTAAGAAATGACAACTAAAATATATAATCTATAATAACATCAAAAATATCTGGAAAAGTTGCAAGTGTTATATGAAATTTTATGGAAAATATTATTAAACATAGGCATAAATGATTGCAGAAGACACGTAATTGGAAAAATAGAGTGTTTATGATATTTGGAATATTTAATATTTTAAAGATGTTGTTTTTTCCCAAGTTGGTTTATAGACTCAATGTGATGTCAATCTAAATTGTAAAAGTTGGATGTGTGTGGCAGTTCGTGGACTTCACTGTAAGAAATGTAGCCTTCTAACAGCAATGTGTGCATAATTGACTCACAGTACAGAGAAATGAAATCAACACTCTATTCACTTTATACATAAATATTATTTCATATTGCTTAAAGATTGAAATAGGAAACTATGCAAGTACTTTAGATAATAAATAATAAAATAGAAAGTCCTGATCTTCAAGTAAAGGCAAAATTTTATAATAAACATAAGTTAAGAAAATATAGCTAAGCTATATTAAAATAAGAGGTTCTATCACAGATATAATATCTAAAGAACAACATGAAGAAGTAAAAATTTAAACCACAGAACAGAATAATATATGCAATCATTTAGTTGACACAAATCCACTATCCAGGATATAAAAGAGACTTATGTGTCCTCAAAAAATACAAATAATAAGCACTGAGAAGATAACTATGCAATCGTGAAGACCTGAGTTCAAGTCCCAGGTACCTTGTGAAAGCCAGATATGGCCAGGCATGCCTGTAACCCCATCATTATCGAACAGAGACAAGAAAATTCTGAGGATTCAGTGGCCAGCCACCTAACCAGAACAGTAAGTTTCTGATTCGGTGAGAGATTCTGTCTTAAAAAACAAGATTGGGAAAATTAGAGGAGGACATTTGGTGTCCTCCTATGACCTCTGCATGTATGTGTTCTACATGCATGGATGGACACAGACATGTGCAGATAAATAGAAAAAGATAGAGGGAGAGGGAGAGGGAGAGGGAGAGGGAGAGGGAGAGGGAGAGAGAGAGAGAGAG
>NW_004954795.1:0-1091 GCF_000317375.1 Microtus ochrogaster
CACCACACACACACACACACACACACAACAGTTCTTCAGAACTCCATATTAGAAATCAATAGAAGATACAGTGTGACAAAAATATCAGGAATCTCCTGTGAGGGGTATCCTATCTTAGCCACTTAAGAAGTACAAGTTGGTCATGTTACCCAAACCTCTGAAGACACAAAATCTTCATCGGAAAAATGAAGCCACTTGTTGAAATTGGCCCTTAAAATTGTTCCAGAATAGTGCTATTAGAAATCCTTTAACTTGTGATTATAAAAAAAGACTCACAATGAAGAACTGCTGTGAGACAGCTATCAAAACGGCCTCCTTCTGTTGATGTGAGCAGCAGTATTGGAAACAGCAATTGGGAAAAATTTCTAATACATTGTGTCCTTATGAACGTTACCTTTTCCCCCATCAGGATCTAATATGTTTTCTGTTAAAAAAAATTTCCAAAAACTATCTAACAAAATTGCTTGCATTCCTTAGTGGCAGGCACCAAGAGAAGACTCAGTCTCCTCTTATTCTTTTACTGTGATTATACACTTCAGAATAGGTTACCCAAGGCAGTTCTTTTTAAAAATCTGAATTGATGGGCGCATCTGGATAAAAGGTGTTTTGCTTCATCTCTAAGTACTTGACTAACTTCTTGATTCAGAGGGATCAACGCTGATTTCCAGTGTTCAGCAGCAATTGTAGATGACTAGCTGTTAAAAAGCCATCAGCCCTGTCACATTTTTCAAAAAACAGAATCTCTTTCCAGATGGCCCTTCATTTGGCTAATGGACAGCCTAAGGGGATAAAAATGGCACCTGTTGTAGGAAGTCAACAGTATTAATAACAGCACAAAAAAATCAACCATTCACTTGATGGCAAAAATTCAAAAAATGGATACATGAATTTCTTTCAAGAATTTCATTACAATGATCATCATTACATCATTCTAAAGTTTTGATCTATCTCAAGTATTCTACAATTATTTTTTTAAAAAAAGTAATGATACAGGTCAGGGAACCCTGATTGCTCTTCGAGCTGATGAGGGAGAGGGACTTGATCGGGGGAGGGGGAGGGAAATGGGAGGCGGTGGCGGGGAGGAGGCAGAA
>NW_004954796.1:0-1091 GCF_000317375.1 Microtus ochrogaster
AAATAAAATTTTAAAAAAAAAATAAAAAATAAAAAAAAAAAGAAAGAAAAGCGGTTTTGTATCCTTGTTATATTCAAGAACTCTTCCTTTTCACATTTTCCAATAAGGCAAGATTCTTCTCTGGGGTGACAGTAGAAACGGAGTTGATGATGTTTGTGTGTTTGTTGTATTATATTGTTAATAGAGACAGAACTCTGTTAATTCAGCTGTAAGAAATGAGAAAGAATCCTGTGCCTCAAAATGAAGACAAGGTTAATATCTGTTCATTGGCTGAATCTCAATGAAAGCAGAAAGTTGACTTTGTCAGAGATTGCTAGCTGCTCTTATAAATCCGACTCTTTTCGAAGGTGTGTGTGCAATTTTGAAAGCACTTAAACTATATTATGCAAGACAACTATCATTGCTGCAGTAAGTTATAAACTGAAATAATTTCATAACTTGTTAAATAATTACTAAGCCTGAAGTTGTATCTTATTTAGACACTAAATCAAGAGTATTAACTTGTCATGATTAGATTATCCAAATGCAAGATGTGTACAATAGCAGTGATCTCTTTCTGAAGATGAACATACACCTAAGAAAAAAATCAGGAACTTAAATCTTCAAGAAGTTTGACTAAGGTTTGATAAAACATAAAATGTCAAGGAGACAACATAAGAAGGCACTTCAGACTTCTTCATGGTGACAGTAGCTGGATTACGGTTGAATATGAATTTGACAGCTTAAATATAGTGAATATATTGACACAAAATATTACCCTAATATCACTGCATCATATTTGCTTCCCTTAACTATTTAACTTAAACATATATTTATAATATATAAATATATAACATTATTTTAGGTATAACTTTATTCAATATTAAATTGCCATTACACTGATTTTTTTTGGCATTTTTTTCTATTGAGAAAAGGAAAAAAAACCAAGTTTCCGCCTCCTCCCAGCCTCCCATTTCCCTCCCCCTCCTCCCACCCTTCTCCCCCTCCTCCCACCCTTCTCCCCCTCCCTCTCCAGTCCAAAGAGCAGTCAGGGTGTCTGCCCTGTGGTAAGTCTTAGGTCCTCCCCACTCCAACCATATCTTGGAAGGTGA
>NW_004954797.1:0-1090 GCF_000317375.1 Microtus ochrogaster
CACCAGTCCACTACCGCTGCCAAGTTTGCCTTTGAGCTCTCTGTCTTTGTTCCTTCCTTCCTTCCTTCCTTCCTTCCTTCCTTCCTTCCTTCCTTCCTTCCTTCCTTCCTCCTTCCTTCATTTCTTTCTTCCTTCCTTCCTTCCTTCCTTCCTTCCTTCCTTCCTTCCTTTCTTTCTTTCTTTCTTTCTTTCTTTCTTTCTTTCTTTCCTTCTTTCTTTCTTTTTTGAGGCTGGGTCTCATAATCATCCCGCTTTAGCCTCCTAAGTGCCAGTGCCTTAATCATAGGCAAACACCACTATGCCTGGTCGGACTTAGGTTTCATTTTGTAACTACTTTATTGAAATATATTTCATACATTGTGTAGTTTATCTGCTTAGAGTTCACTGCTCAATAGAATTTTGCATGTTCAGGTTTCTGAAACCACTAAAATGATGAATTTGTATTTTTTTCATTCTGCACACATGTAACTTTACCTACTATTCTCCAGTTTCATTCTGTCTCTACTTCTAGTCCTGTTCATTGATATTTCACCTGCCTCTAAGAATTTACCTTTTTTGACCTGTCACAAATATAACGTGTAATATATTCCACTTCACTACTTAACTTAAAGACTGTAAGGTTAACCCAATGTAGAAATCAAAAATAAATATTTGTGGCTTAATTATGTTCTATTGTGTAGATAGTCCATAGTGTGTTTACTCACTCACTGATCCTTGATATTTGTGTTGCTTTCAGTTTGAATTAGTGTGGATAACTATGCTATGCATATTTGAGAATATACATTAGAATGATTCTTTGTTCTGTGTTCACTTATGTGTACATTGGAGGAGACATTTCTGGGTTACATGGTAATTCCACATGACTCCTTTTGGAGAACCACAGCAAAATTTATTAAGTTTATTTGCTAGTTTATACTACCACTGGACCACTTGATGTTGTAATAGGAGCGGCGGGGCTGTGTCCCCAGCACCCAGGCTCCCTGTCTAGCTTATGTCCCGAAATAATTACACGGACACTGTATTCATTTAATTACTGTTGGCCATTTCTATCTAGCCTCTTCTAGGCTAACTCTCGCACCTGGACTAGCCC
>NW_004954798.1:0-1090 GCF_000317375.1 Microtus ochrogaster
GACTGCATTCTGCTCCTGGGGTAGGGACTGCATTCTGCTCCTGGGGTAGGGACTGCATTCTGCTCCTGCGGTAGACTGCATTCTGCTCCTGAGGTAGACTGCATTCTGCTCCTGGGGTAGACTGCATTCTGCTCCTGCGCGAGACTGCATTCTGCTCCTGGGGTAGACTGCATTCTGCTCCTCTGGCCCTCTTTTCTACCTCTAGCCTTAATCCTCTTAAATAACTTTTGGCATTTTTTTCATACTGCTCCTGACTGGTTAGCATAAAAACAGAATTTCTCCATGGGGGTTGATGGTGATGGTTCTCACCTTTAATCCCAGCACTTGGGAGGCAGAGGCAGATGGATCTCTGTGAGCCTGAGGCCAGCTTGGTCTACAAAGCAAGTATGATTACAGCCAGGACTGTCTAGAAAATCCAAAAAACAAAACAATCCCCCCAGTCAGTATTTCTCTTGTTTTTGGGTTGTTTTTTTTTTTTTGGTTTTTTTTTTTTTTGGTTTTTCGAGACATGGTTTCTCTGTAGTTTTTGAGCCTGTCCTGGAACTAGCTCTTATAGACCAGGCTGGTCTTGAACTCACAGAGATCCGTCTGCCTCTGCCTCACAAGTGCTGGGATTAAAGGTGTGCGCCACCACCGCCTGGCAAGTTTTATATTATTTTATTTTATGGCTAGTATTAAGATAAGACTAATAGTTGCCCCACAATCGTTCTTTTTGTCTTCTGGCCACTCGTCCACTTTCCACAGTTTGTCACTAGCTGGGACTATCCCCAAAAGTTTGCTGTGCTGGTGTGGGCAGTTCCATCTATCACAGCATGATGACATCCTGGGATGAGCACCACAGGGTTGGTTATCATTGTAGGTCTCTAGGAAACGGAGGTGCCGTGAGACAAAGTTACTCTCCAGACTATTCCATGTGTCGGGGTCTGCCTGGATTCACACCTGGAGGACCCCAGAGGATATCAGGAGGCACAGCAGGAGCTGAGCTGTCATCCCCATTCCCAGGTTATTTTTTTAAATATTTATTTATTTATTATGTATACAATATTCTGTCTGTATGCCTGAAGGCCAGAAGAGGGCGCCAGACCTCTTT
>NW_004954799.1:0-1090 GCF_000317375.1 Microtus ochrogaster
CCTACACATCTGTCTTTATGAACTCACCTGTGCAGCGAACTGCCTTGCTTCTTCTAACGGAGCATCAGAAGGAAACTGACTTGTGAAGGAAGAGCTGTCAGGCAGCCAGAACTGAATTCTTGCAATGGTGCTAAGAAAAAAGTCAAGCTGCAGTCAGCACCTTCACCTACAGATTCTCAAGCAGTGTCATTCACCACCAGACAAAGGCCGCTGAGAAAGGCCAGGACACTCGTTCCATAGCTTGATGATATAACCTTGCTCCCATAGTGAAAGGAGAGAACCCTTAAGCCGACATCTGACATCCATGCATGCACCATGGCATGCTGCTCCACACCCATAAATAGTTCATTCTTTCCTTCCTTCCTTCCTTCCTTTGCTTCTTTTTGATCTTTCTCCTTCAATTCAGTTGAGAGTAGAAATGATGTTTTGCGGTGGGCAAGATGGCTCAGCAGGTAAAGTATTTGCCATGCAAGCCTGTCAACCTGCAATCCTATCACAGGAGGATCCCAGGTTAGAGGCAAGCCTGGGCTACGTATCCGGTGAAACCTGGTCTCAGGAAAAAAAAAAAAACACAAGGGCCTGGTGAGATGACTTAAGTTCAACCCCTAAGACCCTTCCTCCACAAAGGAGAGAACTAATTCCTGAAAGTTGTTGTTTACATTCACATGGACTCCATGGAACACACACACAACACCTATCCCAGGGCCAAAATAAATGTTAAACTTCTTTTAAAACAACAGAAATAAAATACTATACAGAACCATGTAGCTATCACAGAAAACCGTAGAATATTTCATGACTTCCTAAAATACCCCTGAGCCTATTAGCAATCACTCCCCTTCCTCTCCCGGGCCTTAGCAACCATTAACTGGTTTGCCCAGTTGGACCCTTTCATCCAAAGGAATCATGTGTGATCTTTCATATAGCATTGTGTCTTCAAAAGTCATCCAATGCTCTCTCTGAGTTTGGTTCCCAGCCGCCAGGGTTGGGAGCTGCCTTGACTGTAGCTTCCAGTTACCCAACCAACATCATCTTTCACCCCTTGGAAGTTGCTTTTGAGATTGAAAGAAGAGAGGTTTAATTTGTATGT
>NW_004954800.1:0-1090 GCF_000317375.1 Microtus ochrogaster
TTTTTAAAAAATATTTTTACTTATTTATTTTATGTGCACTGGTGTTTTTCCTGCATGTACGTCTGTGTGATGGTGTTGGGTCCCCTGGACCTGGAGTCACAGACAGGTGTGAACTGTCATGTGGGTGCTGAGATTCAAACCCAGGTCCTCCAGAACAGCAGTCAGTGCTCCCAACAACTGAGTCATCTCTCCAGTCCCACATTTAAACATTTTTAAGCTATCTAAGGTTACCAAAATTTTATATTTCAAAAAGTACTAGCTGTATTCTAAATCTTAATTTTTCATTTATGTTTACTTTGTTGAAAGGAGTACTCAACTTGGAGTACGTCCCTAGAAAACATGAGGCCTTAGGTTCAAACCCCAACACATTAACCAGTCACGGTTAATATGCCTGTAATCCCAGCATTTAAGAGGTAGAGGAAAATATAAACAAATAAATCTAAATTCAAGGTCATCCTCAGCTACAAAGTAAACCCAGGAAGTGATGAGACTCTGTCTCAAAAACAAAAACAAGAAACTATACTTACAGTTGGAGCAGGAGCCATAATACTCATTGGAACAGGAATCATTGGTGTCCCTAAAAGGAAAAAAGCATAACGTATTTTAAGAATACAATTAAGCCGGGAGGTGGTGGCGCATGCCTTTAATCCCAACACTCAGGAGGCAGAGGCAGGTGATCTCTGTGAGTTTGAGGCCAGCCTGGTCTACAAGAGCTAGTTCCAGGACAGGCTCCAAAGCTACAGAGAAACTCTTTCTCAAAAAAACAAAAGAAAAAAAAAAGAAGAATACAATTAAAAATAACTACAGAAAGGGCTAGACATGTCTGACAGAGTAAGGCATAAATGAGGACAGGCATTCAATCTCCAGCACCCACATAAAATAAAAGCATAGGGACCACTGGCAAGCCATCCTTGCCTTAAAAGGAGTCTCAGTCCCACAAAAATATCCTGCATTAATCAGAGAGAGCTAGGGCTGGAGAGATGGCTCAGTGTTTGAGCATTGCCTGCTCTTCCAAAGGTCCTGAGTTCAATTCCCAGCAACCACATGGTGGCTCACAACCATCTGTAAAGAGGTCTGGCGCCCTCTTCTG
>NW_004954801.1:0-1089 GCF_000317375.1 Microtus ochrogaster
AGATTGGCCTGGTATTCTCTATCTTGGTGGATTTATTTATTTTTTCATTTTGGTATCATGGTAACACTGTTGCTTCATAGAAAGCTTTGCAATGACTCTTCTGTTTCTATTATGTGACACACATTAAGCAGTTTAGGTATCAGCTGTTCTTGGAATTTCTGGTAAAATTCTACATTAAAACTAATTGGTCCTGTGCTTTTCTTGGTTTGCAGGTTTTTTCCGACTGCTTGTTTCCTCACCGCTTCATGGTCTGTTTAAATTGTTCCCCTTGTATTACTGAATTTTTGTATGTTATTTATCTAAAAACAAGTCCATTTCTTTTACAGTCTCCAACTTTGTGGCATATACGTCTTATTATTTCTGAATATCCTCAGTGTCTGTTATGTCCCCCATTTCATTTGTTATCCTGTTAATTTGCGTGTTCTCTTTCTGTACCTTTTTATTACATTGGATAGCCGTTTGTGAATCTTGTTTTTGATCGAATAACCATTTCTTTGTTTCATTGATATCTTTGGATTGTTTTCTGTGTTTATATCATGTTTGTTTCAGTCCTCTGTTTGATAATTTCCACCCTTCTACTCCAGGGTCAGAATGCTTTTTTTTCTATAGCTTTTAGCTGTACTGTTAGGTGTTTAATGTGAGCTTTTTCTGTTTTTGTCATGTGGGCACTTATTAATATGAATTTTCCTCTTAGTGCTGCTGTCGGTTTGGTTACATTGTGTCTTACTTTTAGTTGTATTCAAGGAAAACTTTAATTTGTTTCTTTATTTCTTCCCTGACCCAGGGGTGGTTTAGAAACTGTTCAGTTTCCATGAGTTTGTCTGCTTTCTGGTATTATAATTGTTGCTATACTTTAATCCATTTTTATCTGATTAGGCTCATGTTCTTGCAAATTTTTAAAAAGTATTTATTTACTATGTACATAATCTGTCTGTATGTGTGTCTGCAGGCCAGAAGAGGGCGCCAGACATCATTACAGATGGTTGTGAGCCACCATGTGGTTGCCTGGAATTGAATTCATGACCTTTGGAAGAACAGACAATTTTTTTAACCACTGAGCCATCTCTCCAGCTCCTTTTTTCTTAAATA
>NW_004954802.1:0-1089 GCF_000317375.1 Microtus ochrogaster
AACCATCTGTAATGAGGTCTGGTGCCCTCTTCTGGCCTGCAGGCACATACACAGACAGAATATTGTATACATAATAAATAAATAAATATTTAAAAAAAACATTTAAAAAAAAAATAAATTTTAACAACAACAGCAAACCCCTAAATGTTACTGGGTATGTTTGGCTGAATCTGAAAGGAGAAACTACAGAATGCTTGGTAGCTTTGACAAGTCTCTAATGACAATGTGCCTCAAAAGAGCATTTCTAAAACACTTCATCAGTTTAACTCAACGCAGATAGATAAGCAGGAGACCCTGAGAGGAGGAAGCTTTTCCTAGGAACTCCAGACACAACACAAAGGTAGCCGTTGCTGCAAAGCTTAATGCAAACCCTCCAGAGTCCCACGTTGACAAATTCTTTAACAAGCCCTGTGGTTACAGGGAAGCTGGTTTCATTCTGACTCACGCCTGCTCAAACAGTTTACTGGAAATGAAGGGGAGGGGGAATTTTCAGAGAAGTCATGTGATGGCCAGACAAACCACAACCAGCAAAAGGGTTCAACAGAGTCAAAAACAGGTCCCAGCAACAACTGGCACTCAATGTTCAAATGACATTAAACGCCTATGAAAATGACCCTTGTTTAGTTTCAGATCATCTATACCATGAGCTCTTTCACAAATCTTCGTATGAAAAGGAACAGATACTTCAGAGGGGGAAAAACCAGCAGGCGCTGACATGGTGTATGCAACTGCAAACACTTCAGAGGAAAACGTGCTCAGCAGAGCAGAGCAGAAATGCAAGGCTGAAGCACTTGGGGTGTTCAAGTAACCATTAGCAAATGCTTTCCACAATCTCCAAACTCAAACAGTCAAACAAATATTCTATCATTATCAACAGAAGTCCAAAGAACCCCTTATTTACACTTTGTTCTTTGAAAGGGGAAATGTCTTTCCCTGTCTAATAAACCTAATGCAAGTAACTTGAAATTCCTGACAGAATAATTTTTTTTTTTGATTTTTCAAGACAAGGTTTCTCTGTGGCTTTGGAGCCTGTCCTGGAACTAGCTCTGTAGACCAGGCTGGTCTCGAACTCACAGAGATCCGCCTGCC
>NW_004954803.1:0-1089 GCF_000317375.1 Microtus ochrogaster
AACCACATTTTTTACTGTGTTTCTCTGCACCCTTTACCTAGCGGCAGTTTGCCACACTTCTGCTTGGCTGTCTCCTATATGTTCCGGGGAACAGGAAGTCCTACCTTACAGAACACACATGGCTCTTTTAGAGCTCTGAACCTATGGGCTCTTCCCTAAGAACAAAACACTTCATCAGGACGGTACAGACAAATTCAGTGGCCCAACCCTAGAGCCCATCCATAGATCACTACAGGCCTAAGATAAGGACTTCTGGTAAACCAGAGGATGAACACTTGGAACCTTGTATGGTAGAACACACCTCTGGTTCCAGCAGGCAAATGGATCTCCATGAGTTGGAGGCCAGCTTGATCTACATACCAAGTTCTAGGACAGCCAAGGTTACATAGTGAGATCCTGTATCAAAAAAAAAAAAAGTTAAACGAGCAAGAGAATAAACACGGGAGGATGACAAGGGAAAGCAGCTTGATTTCAGTTAAGGAAAATGTGTGGGAATAGGGATGTAACTCAGTGGTTGAGCACATGCACTTGCTAGCATGTGTAAGGCCCTGGACTCAATACCCCATAAACAAACAAAGGACAGGAACTTTCCAGCGGTAAGAGCCATGATTTGGAACAGACTGACTATCCAGCCAACGTTTTTGTCTGTATCAATTTGCAGTATGCATAAGTTGTTATATTCATTACTTTTGCTTATACTTGTCATACACATATACATATAAGATTACACAAGCGAAGACCTTTGCCTGATTTCTTCACTGATCCATCCCAAGAGTCTAGGACAATGCTTGATATGTAGTAAGAATTCAATAAACCACTACTAAAGCAATGAATGGATGCATCTAACATGACTGTAAAGCTTTCTAGTGGAAGTTAAAGGATGGAGAAGATTCTGGACTGAGCTAGAGCTGTGGCTCATTGGTAAAATGCCTGCCTGGCATTCACAAAGTCCTAGGTTCAATTTCCAGTACCACATAAACCAGGCATGGCAGCACACACCATAATCCCAGCACTTCGGAGGTAGGCATTTTCCATTGTACAGTCAGAGGCAAGTCTGGGCCATATGAGACCCTGTTTTAAGATTTTTTT
>NW_004954804.1:0-1089 GCF_000317375.1 Microtus ochrogaster
GCCGGGCGGTGGTGGTGCACGCCTTTAATCCCAGCACTCAGGAGGCAGAGGCAGGCGGATCTCTGTGAGTTCGAGACCGGCCTGGTCTACAAGGACAGGCTCCAAAACCACAGAAAAACCCTGTCTCGAAAAACAAAACAAAACAAAAAAAAAAAGAAAGATTTGTGGTTATCATAAGTTTGAGATACTAGAATAGTATCCTCCAAGGGACATTGCCACAATTCTAAATATATAATTATTTGTATTTTACATAATTATGTTATGTTTAGTCATAATTACAACCCGGTTATTGATTTTCATTTGGAAATTAATAAGGTGGTATGATTGTATGTCATGTTGATAATTGATTGATTATGACAGTTGTTCTTGGTTTTCAACTTTATTATATAAGAAATGAATTCAAAACTGGAAGGCAAACTGGGCAGTGGTGGCGCACGCCTTTAATCTTGAGGCAGAGGAAGGTGGATCTCTGTGAGTTCGAGACCAGCCTGGACTACAGGAGCTAGTTCCAGGACAGGCTCCAAAACCACAGAGAAACCCTGTCTCAAAAAAAAAAAACTGGAGGGCACAGTTGTGATTTGGATCTTAAGGGAGGAGGACAACAGGCCAATGATCCAAATAGTAAGAATGAATGACACTCAATGTTGATCTAGACCTTGAAGCTAGAAGGCACAACTTCAATTTGTGTCACAACTTCTGCTGGAAGGACAATGGGAGAAGAAAGATGGGGTATTATTTCTCTCTACCAGGGAGCCTGGAGTGCCAGCCTCAGTACCCCCAGAGTGCTGAGAATTGGATGTGTACAGCAGGCAAGGATCTGAGTGTAAAAGTTAAACTGAAGTACATTACCTCTGCATCTTCTTTATTTTTCATGCAAGGGGAAAGAAAAGTGAAGAAGAAGGGGAAAGAAAAGAAAAGAAGGAGAAGAAAGGAGAGTAAGGGGAAGAAGTAGAAGTAGTGAGGAGAAGAAGAGTAAGAGTAAGGGCTGGTCTCCATGAGGTTTCTAGTCTTTACAGACACAGTTGGAATATTCCCCAAGCAAGAACAATGATAATAGGCATATCAGAATGACAAAAACAGGCAGGTAGA
>NW_004954805.1:0-1089 GCF_000317375.1 Microtus ochrogaster
AATTTCATAAATTTATTTGGTATTGCCGGGCGGTGGTGGCGCACGCCTTTAATCCCAGCACTCGGGAGGCAGAGGCAGGCGGATCTCTGTGAGTTAGTTCGAGGCCAGCCTGGTCTACCAGAGCTAGTTCCAGGACAGGCTCCAAAACCACAGAGAAACCCTGTCTCGAAAAAGAAAAAAAAAAAAAATTTTATTTGGTATTCTGAGTATCATGAACTCTAATATTATAGCAGAATATCTCAAAACACTCAAAGTAATTATAAAACATTAATATAAGATATAATAAGCAATAATATCCTACCAATAATATTTAATATTAAATTATTTTCACAAGAAAATATCTTAACATTCCAGCTGTGGTAGCCCATGCATTTAATTCCAGCACCTGAAAGGCAGGCGACACAGATGGATCTTGATGAATTCAAGGCCAGCGTGGTCTACATAAACAGCTATAAGCCAGCCAGGGCCACACAGTTAAATCTTACCTCAGAAAGAAAGAAAAAAACAAAAACAAAAGACAAGTAAGTGACACATTTTCACTCAACTAAACACAGAGCAGGAAGAGGAGGAGACAGGAGGCTGTCCTGCAGCCATTTCAGAAGCGTCAAACAGTTCAGGGCTTTAGTGGTTTTGGACTTGAAGATTGTTAAGAACTGATTACCAGGCTAGAACACCACACAATGTACATGTGCTAAACATCACTTTCACTGCATTTGTGCATGTTATTTCTATGTCACAGGAGAAACCTTCACAGGATCCAAGCGGCCAGAGAGACCTAGCTTTAGCATCAAAAATAAGGAAGGAGGGTTACTCAATGGCCCATTGAGAAAGGAGCTTTCTGTCAAGCCTGACAATTTGAGTTTGATCCCCAAGAGGACCCAGAGTAGAAGGAAAAGGAGAACTGGTTTGTAAGGTAATTTTACATAATGACAATATATTGTACATACTTCTTTTTTAATATTTATTTATTTATTATGTATACAATATTCTGTCTGTGGGGCTGGAGAGATGGCTCAGTGGTTAAGAGCATTGTCTGCTCTTCCAAAGGTCCTGAGTTCAATTCCCAGCAACCACATGGTGGCTCACAAC
>NW_004954806.1:0-1088 GCF_000317375.1 Microtus ochrogaster
TCTTATCAGGGTAGGGGCATGGAAATTGAAAAAAAAATGTAAGCAAAGGAAAGGAAGACACATAAAAATAATAAAACATAGAAAGTATAGAGAGAGCATTTCAGTGACTGTTGAAATCCTGAAATGACCCATGTTTATTTTTCCACAGCTTTTATACCCAATGTAAACTGGGGGAGAAGGTAACAAAAGACTTTATTAACAGGACACAAAGGATAACTCACACAGTCAATGGCCTTATCACTCTGAGACATCAAATCCTTAACTTTCTGTCATCTTAGAGCATGCTCTAAGTCACCTAGGCTGAAGACCACCCTTCCCTAAGTGACCTCATAGTTACCACAGAAGGAGCAGAAATATATTTGCATACCCTGACCACCCATCAGGATGGCATTGAGCTATCTTAACTTCAAAGATGCCAGGTAATCACCTCCTCAGTTAAGAGGTACAATTATGCCTGTCAATCTCCAAACTCTCTGACCTCAGACAAAGTGGAAATGGGCCTGCATTTTTAGGCTTCCACAATCATTATTAGAAAAGCCGTTAGATAAAAGGAGATAAAAGGAAAGGCAAATTCATTAGGATGTTGGAGGGTGGATCCTCAGGTATTGTCACCCTCCTAATGCTTTAGTATTCTTCTCTAAGCAGAACAACTAAGAGAAACTAAGGAACACACTGTCCCTCATAAACAACGTAAAATTTGAGATTCCACGGTTGAAGAAACTGTGAGATAAGCAGCTAAGTCTTGGAGGGCTCAGACTTTTGAGGGGCTCAAGGAAAATTCAGAAGAAATGACCTAATTCCATACTTTGGGGATTTATGTGGGATACAATCACATGCAGTTTTCTAATCCACTGCTTGCCTCAGCTCACATTTCATCAGTTGTTTATGCTACAGAAATAATGGACCATTGATGAAATCAGTTATGTATGGCTAACTAAGAAAATGTCAAGGAGACATAGACAGTGTTGTCCCTAGCTTTTACATCACTGAAAATGTGTACAATGAGGCCAGAAAGGAGAGGTGTTAGGAAGCAAAGTTAGTCCAAAGAAATAAGGGCCCAGAAGCTTGCCAGTATAACAGTAGTTATT
>NW_004954807.1:0-1088 GCF_000317375.1 Microtus ochrogaster
GTGTGTGTATATGGCAACTCATAATTTGATGGCCAATGTGCTCAGCATACCTGAATGTATGTGACCTAGCACATGAGATTCTCAACAACCACCACGCCGGGACACACACAGACACACACACAAGGAAATATGTTCTGATGATTCTGTACTTTCCAGTACCCTGAAATGTGGGAAGTGGCTCTCTGTCGCTATGGGAACACGTGCGTTTTTAGGGAGCAGTTTATATGTCCACGGTTGTCATGGATGACAATTTAGGGTATGAATTTTAGGTGGAAGTTAGCTTGCTTCTCTCTCTTCGGGGCCCAGCACGCCTGAGAGCACTAGCCAGCCATAGACCTGTGGAGAAGATCTCTTGTGGGATCGAGAGACAGAGGAAAGCCAAGTTAGGGAGAGCATATAGTCAAATGTGAGCAGGGAGACAGGGTGCAGGGCAGGAAGCCAAGGGCAGCCATGTCCAGTGCAAAAGCAAAGCAGTTCCTCCACAAGCAGCTGGCACCCTGGCTTACTCAGTGCCTCAGGGCCCGCAGTGAGAGGCCAGAGGTAGGTAATGGATAACAGACAGATGGGCTGCAACCAAAATGCGGGGGATGCCTGTGAGGAAGCAGGTGTTGTCACAGAGCAAAAAGGGAAAGAGTTTGGAGGAAAGGGGTGCCCTGCCAGGCTGGACTGTGTGCCACCTTGCTCATATCTCAGCCTCATGATGGGTAAAGGAGGATGGAATGAGTCCCTGTCTGTGGGCCAGAGACAGTAGTCAGCAGCTGGCAATGCTCAGGTAGGCTCCAGGCGTGACCTCTGTGCAGATGAGCCTGTCTCTGCTGAGGGCCAGACAATCTTCTGATTATCATTTGGCTTATCTCTGCCCTTCCAGAACAGTCCCCAAAGGCACATAGTTCTTTTTCACCTGCAGAATCTGAGAAGGGAATCCATAATTTCCCAAGCTCAGGTGGCGAAATCAGTGCTGGAACAGCCCCAGGTGAGGACAGCTGGGTCAGCTCTGATATCTGCACACCATCCACCCCAGCTATTTTCAGCAGCCTATTCATAGGATCCATATGAGAAAAGAAGCATGTGCTTTACCTGTGGGACGC
>NW_004954808.1:0-1088 GCF_000317375.1 Microtus ochrogaster
TGATGATGATGATGATGATGATGATGATGAAGACAGACAGACAGACACAGAGCACATGGACTCCAAGGGAAGCAGTTTGGTGTTAGTCAGCCATTTATGTTTCTCTTCTCTAGACTTGGGGTTAGCAGCATAGGGTAGACGTTGTGGCATCTTATTTAACACTGGTTCTTTCACTACTATAGATGAGACGAAGAATATTTTTATTCCAAAATTAGAATTACTCACTTTCTCTAAGGAGGGTGCAAGAAGTACCATATTAGCCTCTCCTTGTGCTAAATTATTTTAATTCCAATAATACAGTGGGGGGGCAGAAAACTGCTATTACCACTAATATTCAGAAAACCGACTCTGAAGTTAAGACTAACTACATGTGTTCTTGAGCACATGGTTCGATACAAACTCCAGTTCCCTTATTTATAAATAGCGGTGATAACTATCTATTTGGCCTCCATATTTGCCTGTGTGCACTAGTCATTCAACACACATTTGGATACCTATTATAACAGGCTCGAGGCTGGCAAGGGGGCTTGGCCAGTAAAGGTCACTGCTGCTAAAACTATGGCCTGAATCCAATGCTCAAGACCCACGAGGTAAAAGAAGAAAACTGACTCCAGCAAGCTGTCCTCTGACTTCCACATCACAGCCACCTGCCCCCCCCACACACACACACACAATAAATAAAGTAAAATACATACATATAGGATACTAGGCTTGTCTTTATTTGCTTGGGACATACATTATCAAATGTATAAAAGCATAAAGCTGCCTTTTCTAGGGAAAAATGACGCAGCTAACACTGTAAGTTGAAGCACACAGGTGTGAGATTACTATACGAAGTGAGAACAGGAGTTGAGGCAGCTTCCTGCAGAAGGGCAATGCAGACCATGCAGGTGAAAAGCAGAGGCAGGTTCCGCAGACAGACCTCAGTGGATGCCAAATTGCCACAGTGCCTTCGGGGATAGCAGGGCCTGTGTGTAAATGCCCACCCCATTAAGTGTGTGAAGTACATTCAAAGCCAAAACCCAAGCCGGGCGGTGGTGGCGCACGCCTTTAATCCCAGCACTCGGGAGGCAGAGGCAGGCGGATCT
>NW_004954809.1:0-1087 GCF_000317375.1 Microtus ochrogaster
TTAAGAGCATTGCCTGCTCTTCCAAAGGTCCTGAGTTCAATTCCCAGCAACCGCATGGTGGCTCACAACCATCTGTAAAGAGGTCTGGCGCCCTCCTCTGGCCTTCAGGCATACACACAGACAAAATATTGTATAGATAATAAATAAATATAAAAAAAAAAAAGCCACAGAGAAACCCTGTCTCGAAAAATCAAAAAAAAAAAAAACTTTTCTAGGTAGTGGTGGCAAAATTCATTAATAACAGCACTCTGTAGACTTGCCTCTGCCTCTAAATGCTGAGGTTAAAGGCATGTGCCTCCACTGCCTGGTCCCTGAATTTATTTAAAAAAAAAAATCATTAAATGAATTCCAGGTTGTGGTTAGGACAAAGGGGCTTCTTTCCTTTTGTCCTTTTTTTCTTTCTTTCTTCCTTCCTCCCGCCCTCCCTCCCCCCCCCCTTCTGTCTCTCTCTTTCTTTGAGAAGTCTGTTTGATGGTGAAGCCTCGCAAGCTCCTCTCCACACCAGCATGGATGGCTGGTGACTCCACAGAGGATGAGGAAGGTGGCTGTCGAACAGAAGAGCCCCCATGGCCTCAGACAGGGCAAGCCCAGAATGGTATAAGGAGAGCTTGAGAGGTGGACTTCTGGCACAGCCCAAGAGTCCCTGCACCGCTTCATCCCAGTGGCAATTCTTGCTCAGCCATGCCTATTGTGGTGGCTCTAGCACTTGACTACTCTGTGTCAGTGTCCCAGGGAAAAACACCGGTTTGGACCCCCAGTCTAGTCACTTGGAGTGGGGAACTGCTACCAGATGAGACCTCTGGTCTACTCAGGAGGGAGGCAGACCCTGGCCAGATTAGATCCCTGGTAGGGGAACTGATCAGAGCTGGAGAAAGGAGCAGTGCCTTGGTGGTCTGTATTTTTTTTTTTTTTTTTTTTTTTGTTTTTTCGAGACAGAGTTTCTCTGTGGTTTTGGAACCTGTCCTGGAACTAGCTCTTGTAGACCAGGCTGATCTCGAACTCACAGAGATCCGCCTGCCTCTGCCTCCCGAGTGCTGGGATTAAAGGCCTGCGCCACCACCACCTGGCCATGGTGGTCTGTATTTTT
>NW_004954810.1:0-1087 GCF_000317375.1 Microtus ochrogaster
GGATCAAAAACCCATTGCCATTGTTCTTGAGTTCTCAGTAGTCCTCATTGTCCGCTATGTAAGTCCGGTTTTATCCCAGGCTTTTTCAGACCCAATACTGAGTTTTTTGTTTTTGTTTGTTTTTTTTTTTTTGAAAGCAACCACATTTTAATTGATTCTGTGGGTCAAGGTTAAGGGAAGGGCTTGCTTGGCTGAGTGTACGGCTTCGTGTGGTGGAAGTGCTGAGGGCCTTGAGTAGGGCACATGCAATGTGTGGTCTAGTACTCCGAGCTGAGGCATCTCCACATACATTTCTGGAGTCTTTTGGGTGATGTCAGAAAGCTTGACTCAGTGGTGCCCTTTCTGTGAAGCCTGTGACTGCCCCCATGAATTCTCTTAAGCAGGGAAGTAGGAGATGTTTTAAGGGTTTAGAGAGACCAGATTCCTGGAGTCAGGCCTGAAACTGAAGCAGCATTGTTTCTGCTTTGCCTCATTGGCCCAGAGGTTATCAAGCATCATTATTCCTCACAAGGACATCACAACTCCAGCTCTGAAGTGATGAGCGTCTAGGAATAGTAACCACACAGCACTGTCTGTGGGTTGTTACAGTATCCCAGGAGAGGTGACATTATCTTCTTGTAATGCTAGAGTTGGTCTGTGTGGCTTTAAATAGAGGTTCATGTTCATATGAGTCCTTAAACATTTGATTTAAAAGTGAACTTTGTGAAGGAATACTTTAAATGCAGTGATATGCAGTAGCTTTAGAGTTCACTTCTAGCCGGGCGGTGGTGGCGCACGCCTTTAATCCCAGCACTTGGGAGGCAGAGGTAGGCAGATCTCTGTGAGTTCGAGGCCAGCCTGGTCTACAAGAGCTAGTTCCAGGACAGGCTCCAAAACCACAAAGAAACCCTGTCTCGAAAAATCAAGAAAGAAAGAAAGAAAGAAAGAAAGAAAGAAAGAAAGAAGAAAGAAATGAAGGAAGGAAGGAAGGAAGAAAGAAAGACCAAACCCATTTCTGCCCCAGGAGGTGACACAGCCTGCATTAATGTTCCCCACAGAAACTGAACATACAGCAGACACAGTTCATCTAGACATCTGTGTGTGTGTG
>NW_004954811.1:0-1087 GCF_000317375.1 Microtus ochrogaster
GAGTTCCAGGACAGTCTCCAAATCCAAAGCTACACAGAGAAACCTATCTTGAAACCCCCCACAAAAACTATGATACTATGATTTCCATCAATATTTAACATTTCATATAAGTTCTAGTCAACGGACAGCAGTGAAGTAAAATACTTGTTACATATGTTTAAAAGGCTAAAATCCACGACAAACACGTATAGTAAAAATGTATCTCTTAAAAATATTTATTCATTTACTTGTTTATTTATTTAATTGATGTGTCTGGGTGTCTTATGTACATGGATGTCTGTGTGCAGTGTCATGGGAGCATTCAACCATCTAACACTGCAGTTACAGACAGTTGTGAGCTTCAGTAGAGCAGCCAGTAACTTACACAAGTCCTCCGTATGAGCAACAAGTGCTCTTAACCATTAAGCCACCACTCAAGCCCCCCAAAATAACTAACTTTTAATAATAATGTCAAAAATATCATAAATAATATTCTGAAAAAGATATTCTCCAAACCCTATTTCTTTATGAATGTGGGGAGTTCTAAATATAACCATCAAAGGAAAGGGTTCAGGCAGGACAGTTCTGCTCAATAAGGAAGATGGACATGCACACTGAGCATCAAGAGTGACTATAAGCCACAGTAATGATGTTAGCTAAGGCAGAGAAACTAGGTAGCTGTAAACCATGGAGAACTTCATTGAAGGGAAGTTACATACACAACAGCCAAGGCAGATCAAGAGAGAGGAAGAAGGACTCAAAAGTGAAACTGGAAAAACAAGGGTAGTCATGCACATGAAAACAGTAAGATTAGATTTTAATCAGTAGTCACAAAAAAGTAACAACAGGAAATATTAAAGACTCCTGTTAAAGAACAATTTAAAAACCTTTAGTAAAGCATATATACAGGCGAAAATCCTGCACTCTCAGTAGAGAGATTTGTTTAACAAGACACGAAAAAGCAGGACTTGTGTGGCAATGTGCAAGTGATACTTGCACTGAAGACTAGCCATAGCCACATAGTAAGTACCAGACCAGCCTGAGATGGGCAGAGCAATCTTGTTTCAAAAAAGGAAAGGAAGGGGAAGGAGAATGGGGAAAATGGAAG
>NW_004954812.1:0-1087 GCF_000317375.1 Microtus ochrogaster
CACACACACACACACACACACACACACACACAGAGTCATACTGGAAAAAAATCTAACCAAAATTAAACAAAACAAACCAACAATAAAAACAAAGCATAAAAACACACACAAAGAGACACATACAAAACCCATGAAAACACATACATGGAAAATATCATATACAAGCAAAGGACCTGCAAGGCTAAAAATGCCCAAACAAAGTATTATGGGACAAATCATCTCTCAGAGTGCCTCTGCACAAATCTAAAATGCCCCTCCTGGTTCTTTACCTTCTGGATGGGCACTCCTGGACTATATCCTCAGGTCCACTCTGCATGGGAGGCAGTGATGCTTGTCTCAAGGTGGAGGGTCAGACATTTACCATTCTCATCACACAAGCCAAAGGGACTTGCTGAGTTCATCTCTGATCATTGTGTGTGTCCACCCATCTGCACAAACAAGTGCCACTATACAGTCAGCCAGACTACCTGGGAATGACATCATCAGACTCTGTCATCATTTGTGTCCCCCCACCACCACCCCACCTAGTGGGGAAAAACTGTCTCTACAGCCAAGGAAATGCTCATGTGCATTTCAAACCCCACTAAGTATGGGAACCAAGAGCAGTTGGCCACAATGGCACATGCGTGCAATGATGAGGTCAGCTCCCCTTTAGGCCTAAATTTATGTATTCCAGGGCCAAGGAATGTGTCTGCGCATAAAAGCAAAAGTTGTTTAGTGACCCTCGGCAGGCAGAAGAGATAATTACATGCAATAATGAAACCCCTCACCCAACAGGCATTTACAAAGAACCCAGTATGCCAGGCACGGTTCTCTTGAGTGCCGCTTTCACCACACAATCCCCAGGCTTGTCACACTGCACTGTGCACACTAAGGCTCAGTACCAGTCAATTGATCAACTATAAAAGTCCTTCTGGACCCCGCCCTGATGGTGGAGCTGTCTGTGTGGGACCTGCAGGGACCCTGGTTGGAAACAGGTGGACGGTAGGAGGCGCTTGGGACCATCCCTCACCTTTTTTCAGGCGGCAGGAACTGTGGCAGTCTGTGAGGTTGGACTCTGTCTGGACAGCCACAGGACTGGAGGCAG
>NW_004954813.1:0-1087 GCF_000317375.1 Microtus ochrogaster
TGTAGACCAGGCTGGTCTCGAACTCACAGAGATCCGCCTGCCTCTGCCTCCCGAGTGCTGGGATTAAAGGCGTGCGCCACCACCGCCCGGCTCTGACTGTTTTTAATATGACTTTAAAACCTCATGCGTGTGCAAAAATCTTGTCCTCGTTAGTGAAGACTTCACAAATACTTTGAAACAGATTCCTCAACTAATTATGAGGGATTAGCGTAATCTTGATAAGAAGCAAAACTGCTTCCTGGAGAAGGCCCGGGCACAGCTAGGTGACGAGCACATTCCTGCTCTCTTCCAGTCAATGAGGCTGCACAGCCAACAGCGTTCACGGGCTGATAGACTGGAGACGGAAAAGTACGAAGATCACACGATGAAGACTGTGGGGGCTGGAGAGAGGGCTCAGTCCTTCAGAGGACCGGACCTCCATTCCCAGCACACACACAGTCTGACTTGTGGCATTTAAATGGTAATATTGAGAGGAAATATCTTGAATAGGATTCCAGTTTAAACTGAAAAAAAAAAAGAGCAATGTAAACACAGAGCAGAAGGAAAGTGAAGAGGCGCACAAACCAACAAAAACAGAGATACAAACGGAGATGTGAGGTGTGGAGGCCTATGCCTCTGATACCTGAGAGGTAGGGACAGAAAGGCCAGGATCTCAGGACCCTCCTGTCTCCAAAAACCCAGCAACGGCAAAAATAGAGAAGCCAATGAAATCAAAAGCTGGCGCTTTGAAAAAACAAGCAAAAACCTCTGTAGCCAGACTAGCCCAGAAAGAAGGGAAGAAACAGAAAAAGATGAAGACAGCATAAATTACCAGTAGAGCAATGAAAGTCTCTGGAAACTAGAGACTAACAACAGAATATGCCAACAACTCACATGCCTGGGGCTGACAGGCTGAGGGAAGTGGAAGAATTCTTGGATTACCGCAGGCTCCCCAGACTCACTAGAGACAAGATAGGTTATCTGAGTAGGTCTCTAACTGTTTAAGAAGTGCCATTTGCCGCCTTTAATCCCAGCACTCGGGAGGCAGAGGCAGGCGGATCTCTGTGAGTTCGAGACCAGCCTGGTCTACAGAGCTAGTTCCAGGACA
>NW_004954814.1:0-1087 GCF_000317375.1 Microtus ochrogaster
AGACAAGAGTAGAACAAAATAAACCAAAAACAAAAAAATTATAGACACTAAAAAAAAAACAATTAGGGCAGTTACCAGTCTGATTACAGGAGGCCAGTTCATGTACCCTCTCCACTAATTATAGGAGTCTTAGATGGGATCATCCTTCTAGGTTCCTGAGTGTTTCTGAAGCCAAGGCTTCTCCCTAACCCCATAATGGTTCCTTCTATCAATTTATCGCTTTCATTGTTCTCCATCTCCGTTCCTCTCCCAACTTAAACAACCTATTCTCTCGTGTTCTTATTCCCCTTCCCATACCCTCTCGAACCTCCTGCACACAGTTTTCTCAAGGACATCTTATCTGTTTTCTCTTTCTCACCCCCAAGTTCCCAGTTTTTGCCCGGCAATCTTGTCTACTTCCCATATCCTGGCAGATGACTATATGTTTTTACTATGTTAATCATCTCTATTCAAGAGCATCTGAGTTTTTATAGATGGAAGCTGCTCATTTGTTTCCTGGCTGCCCATGACAAAATAATCACACAGAAACTACATATTACAATACTATTAGACTATTAGCTTATTTGTATTTCTTGCCAGCTCTTACATCTAGAATTAACTCATTTCTATTAATCTATGTTTGCTATGATGCCTACCATTAAATTACAATCTCGCATCTGTCTCATTCAGCAGCTACGTGGCATCTCTTGACTTCTCCTACTCCCTCTATATATCTTTGTTAAGATTTCCTGCATAGCTTTACTCTGCTAAGCCATGGGATGGGTCCAAGCAGCTTTATTCATCAACCAATAAAAGCAACACATATACAGAAGGATACCCCACATCATTTAATTTTGTGATATCTTCAATTTCTTTCTCCAGTGACTTACAGTTCTTGACAAACAGGCCTTTAACTTGTTCAGTTAGAGTTAACCAAGATACTTTATATTATTTGTCTCTATTGTAAAGGATGATGTTTCTCTGATTTTATTCTCAGCCCATTTATCATTGTATATAGGAGGGCTACTGAATTTTTTTTTTAGCTACTTTTGTATCGTGTCACATTACTGAAGGCGTTTATCAGCTATAGGAGTTGCCTGATATAATT
>NW_004954815.1:0-1087 GCF_000317375.1 Microtus ochrogaster
TTTGTTTTTTTTTTGGGGGGGGGGGGTTTTGGTTTTTCGAGACAGGGTTTCTCTGTAGCTTTGGAGCCTGGAACTCCCTTGGTAGACCAGGCTGGTCTCGAACTCACAGAGATCCGCCTGCCTCTGCCTCCCGAGTGCTGGGATTAAAGGCGTGTGCCACCATCGCCCGGCCAGTAAAATACATTTAAACAACAAAAAAGATGGTGATCATTCATCTTCTGCCAGCAAGCATTCATTCTCTCAATTGTCTGGCTGGCTGCACAAACTTTCCAGCTTTGGTCACTGTGTGTAATGGGATTTGTGGCTGTTGTCTGTTTCTGACTATTTCTTATGATGAATTTCTAGGAAGAGAATTATAGATAGTAAATGTATACACATCTGTAAACCCATTGTTATAGACTGCTAAATTGTTTCCTGAAAGGCTAGACCGCAGGACACTCCCACCAGTGGCTTTGAATTCTCTGTGGTCCTCCTGCCTTAGATTTCTGAGACGCAGGATTACAGGCATGCTGCATCCCTGTTTTAAATTGGATATCAAGACTCCTAAATTCACCCTGTTTTTGTCACAATTTGTTTCTCCAGGTCCTCCAAGCCTGTTTTCTTTTGGATTTCCTTTAGCAGGCTCAAAATTTAGGAAAGGAGTGGTTTTTGGCTGGAGGAAGGCTTGGTGGGCGACTTCCCTAATATTTGCTCCTGTGGGAACCACAGAGCCTGCCCCCTCCCTGGGCTGCACTCAGTCACTTCCAGTCATTAGGGGAAGGTCTGAGTTTCTCAGCACCTCCTACGCTGAGGCTGACACACGGACACAATCTTCCTTCACAGAGGAAGGACAGCCTGTTATTTTGTAGCTGTGGTTGCCTTCTAGCAATAGGAGGCCAGGAACAATATTCTCAGTAAAAACACATATCCATCCTAATTGGCTGTCAGCCTTTAAATGCTAGAATGTGACCCCGAGGTTCACTATACTCAGCCGGAAACCCTTCTAAAGGGAGCAGGTTTCCATGCTCTGAAACTGAAAAACAAACAAACAAAACAACAACAACAGCAACAAAAAGTTTTATTTGGGCTGACTTTTTTTTTTTTTTTT
>NW_004954816.1:0-1087 GCF_000317375.1 Microtus ochrogaster
GCTCACTTTTACATTTAATGTACATTTGTGCGAGGGTACAAGAGATGAAAGCCTTGTCAATCACAGGTACACTTTAAAAATCAATCCAAAGGCAAAATGGAGTTTGAGGAAGATTCTACTGGGGCAACAATTGCTGGCTTCGAATGTCTTTATATCTAGCAGCTTTGCTGAAGTTTGAAAGCTGTTTCTTAAGCATGTGGTTTAGTTGTTTTGTTTTGTTACAGACTATAAGATTTTAAGGAGTTTGTTATTTCTAAGCACCAGCATAGAGTTGAGTGTTTTCCTTTCCTGAGATGTCAGTTGGGGGAAAATGTATTTTTGAGACATCAGTAGGAGATAATCAACATAATTAATCATTATGACATCTACTCACATTTAGTCACTATCATTTATTTGTTATAATTGCTAATATGCTCTTAAATGAAAGACAGACACAACTGTCAGAGAATTTCAGCAAATTTCATTTCCTTGTTTTTACTTTTCATTATTGACTATCATTTTCTTTGATCCGTGGCTGTATCGTCTTTCTCATATCATGAAAGAAGGCTCTCATTTGGATGATTTTGGCAGACATTTAACATCACTGTAAAACATCATGAATGTATGAGGCACGGAAGAACATGCATAGGCAACTTCTGCAGAATCCTGACTATGTATGAAGCTTCTATTATGTGCCAACTTCATAAACCCTGAGACTCAAGTGGCTCAGTGTCCGCACACAGTAGAGTGGGCATTATGCACCTGTATAATGGAACAACCAAAGGTCCTCCTTCTATTTGCCTCCCTGGTCCCATACTGGTTCTTTCAGAGGCCTCAGCCCAAATTTCTCATTTGGTTTTATTCAATGACTTCTTTAGAAGTCTTCAAATGTCTTCAAACCCTGAAACCTCAAATCCTCTTAACTCATTCCATTCTACTAATAGTTTTTCAAAAAAAAAATCTTTCTTTTACTGTTGTAAACATAATTAATCATTCCTAATATATATTTTTCTTTTCTCTGCACATTTCTAAAATCCTGTCTATAACCCTCACTTGTTCTCTAAATTTAATACTAGAAAAGACTTAAGATCCATTCTGGCAGACACTT
>NW_004954817.1:0-1087 GCF_000317375.1 Microtus ochrogaster
AAAAAAAAAGGAAGGTAAGGGAATTAATTGTTTCTGATGATCCCACTATCTTCTGCACCATAGAGAGGGGTGCCTCTGAGGCTGCTGGTGTATCCCTACCCTGTGGTTGGCAAGAGAAACTTACGGAGCATACAACTTCATTTCAAACTGGTTGTACAGAGGATTTTAGAAAAAGACAGAATACACATTCTTATTTAAAGAATGTTTTAAGGCATGAAGTATAATCTCCGAATTAACTTCAAAGAAACCAAATCCTGATGAAGATAAGAAAGAGGTGCTTAGCTTCAGCAGTCTGACGGGCCTTTGAAAACCTTTAATTGTATTTCATGTGCTATGTCTACCTCGTTCTTTTCAGGGAAGCTGAAAATGGGACAGAGTGGAATGTTTTTGTTTGTTTGTTTGTTTTAAACCTGAATGATATGTAAGAACTAAAAGAAAGGCTGAGGCATGCTTGGGGATATAAGCTACTGCTTGTGGCTTATTGTCTTAAATGAGAGGAAAGAATGGGTAGGGCAGTTCATCCTCGGACTTCCCTGCCTCATCTCCATTATTCTGGCCTCAGTCTCTCTCTTCCTCCCTTCTTTAAATAAAATTCCAGCCTTTCATTCACTCATACAAAGAACCTGCATTGGCTTGATCTTATTAGAGAACAAATCTACCTTCCCGGCCCCTATGATACTTAAAAAGACTTGATTTATTTTTTTTTCTTTTAAAAATATTTTATGCAGTTTTCAGTTCCCCTGACTGAAATTATAAAGGCCTCTGCAAGCAAGATTTGAAAGTGTTACATTGTAGTCTGTAGGCCATGCACAATTGGCTGATAAAGATACTTTGTGTAATAAAGTTCTTTCTGTCAAAATATTGCCCTCAATGCAGCTGGGATTTAAGTATTTTCTTCACCTCCCAAGCAAGTGAATCAAATGGGAGAAGAATGCGTGTGTTTTTTCTCCTTTAATTAAAAACATAATCAGAAACACAACTGCAGACTATCACCTATGAATTAAAATGCTAATTTCTTTCAAAAGAAGAATTTATTTGATGTTCCCTTTGAAATATAAGAACTATACAACAAAGAGAGAAGGAGGAA
>NW_004954818.1:0-1086 GCF_000317375.1 Microtus ochrogaster
GAGTGCTGGGATTAAAGGTGTGCACCACCACCGCCCAGCTCCGTCACACTATTTTTGAGAATGAACCCAGAGCTTGCCAATTTAGCAAGATTAGCTGTCCATCAAGTGTAGGGACCTCCTGTCTGCCTCCCCAGCACTGTGGTGACAGGTGCACCGCCACACCTCTGCTCTGCTTCTTACGAAGTCACACGTGACAACAGAACCCAGGTTTGCAAGCTTGTGAAGCCAGCGCTTTCCCAACTGAGCAGCCTCCCAGCCAAGACTACAAGTATTTCATCTTATTAGTGTAATGGAAACAGTGAAATTCAGATACCACTGACAGAATGTTATGTTTGCAAACGTTTTACAACCATCAGCTATGCACTTCCCTTTAAACAGTGAGAGATGACAATTTATCAATTATCATATTTTCAGCAAAATATTTAAGGATGGTACAGGTTTACCAACAATTTAAGCAATTTAGGTCTCACTTTGGCCAACTTTCCCAGGAAAGAACTTGGCTTAGGAGAGAATTGAAATTTATTTCACACCTGCATGCTGCTCATTGCCTTTCTCACTGGATCCTCGTGAGATGTGCTTTCCATCACGCACGTGGGAGTTTAATAATGACCCAACAGCCACCAGGTGGTGAAGGCTACACTCTGAGTTCTTGGAGAGTGAAGCTTTCCTGTATGTTGGATTTAATAACTTATAATCCACCAAGGAGCAAACGTCTTGAGACATCGAGGACTGACTTTGTGTGCCTGTTTCTGGGCATAGCATTTGCCATTTTTATTTTTCATATACCCTGCATTTTCCCAGGAAGCATCCACCCTGTAAGGTGTCATAGTGTGGTCACCAGCCTCAGATGGTGACAGCCGCTGCAGTTGAATCCAGCTCTTGTCATCCTTAATGACTTGCATTTGACGCTGTATTCTGGTCATTTTTGTTCAGTGTACACATATGTTCATTAGAATAATTACTGCCTGCCACTATCCATTTAATAGAGAGCGCCCAGTCCTTCCAGATATGTAACTACCATGGAGCAATGCACCAAGCCCAGGCGATCTGCTCTTCTCATCCTGTTTGTGGCCACTTGTTTATGTC
>NW_004954819.1:0-1086 GCF_000317375.1 Microtus ochrogaster
AAAAAAAAAAAACCCGAAAGAAATCTTGTGGCTGTTTAGATATGGCCTGAGTTGGGACCTTGGTGGATCAGGTGAGAACCATGGTGGGTGACACAATAGGCCATGCAGAGAGAGCTTGAGTGTGGTGTTCATTTGAAATAAAGGGAATGGGAAGGGAAGAGAAAATGGGAGGGACAGACAGGGAGGAGAGAGAGAGAGAGAAGCTGAGATCTGCTTGCTGTGATGGGAAGAGAGAGATCTGGATTGGGCAGAGTTTGTCTCTTAAAGTGACCTTTGCACCTTTGTACAAATTAGGATCTGCTTGCCATACACAGAGGGTGACTGTGCCCAAGTCCCCAAGGATACTAACAGTGGCCACATATTTTTTAAAAAGATGTATTTATTTATTGTGCATACAGTGTTCTGCTTGCATGTATGCCTGCAGGCCAGAAAAGGGCACCAGATCTCATTACAGATGGTTGTGAGCGCTCATGTGGTTGCTGGGAATTGAACTCAGGACCTCTGGAAGAGCAAGCAGTTCTCTCCAGCCCTCCAGTGGCCACATTTGAGAAGATCCAAAGATGCCTTGCCTTTTCTCCCCAGCTCTGTCTCCTTTCCAGTTTAATCATCCTTCCCCATGACTTAACTATTCATCCTATAAATCCTACACCTTGGTCTAAAATTACTAGAGACTTGTAGGAGGAGGCTGCTTGTTTATTCCCGGTTGCCCAGACACAAAATAATCACACAGAAATTATATTAATTGCAACACTGCTTGGCCAATGACTCTAGCGTATTCCAAGCTAGCTCTTACATCTTAAGTTAACCCATTTCTATTATTTTGTATTTGTCCATGAGGTTCGTGGTTTACTGGTAAGGTTCCGGCTGGCGGCTAGCATCTTTCTCCTTCTGTGGCTACATGTTGTCTCTCTGACTCTGCTGACTTCTCCCTCTACCTCTGCTTGGAATCCCCGCCTAGCTCTCTTCTGCACTGTCATAGGCCCAAGCAGCTTCTTTCTTTTCTTTTTTTTTTGAAGATTTATTTATTTATTATGTATACAATATTCTCAGTATTCTGTCTGCATGTATTCCTGCAGGCCAGAAGAG
>NW_004954820.1:0-1086 GCF_000317375.1 Microtus ochrogaster
TTGTGAGCCACCATGTGGTTGCCGGGAATTGAACTCAGGACCTTTGGAAGAGCAGGCAATGCTCTTAACCACTGAGCCATCTCTCCAGCCCCCGAGACAGGATCTTTCTATACAGCCTGTGCCGGCCTCCCGCCTTGTCTCCCCCACCTGCTCGGATTAAGTACTTTCCATACCAGGCAACTTTTGGTCACAGGAATTTTAGGAATTGGGAAGGTAGCCCACCTGGGGTGCCCCAGAGGTTGTGGTTCAAGTTGATGGCTCAGTCTCAGGCACGAGTGGGTGGCCTACTTTCTGTCTTCCACATGGCACCCACACACCTTAAACCCCATTCTAACAGATGCTCAAATATTCACTAGTTGTGAGTTGTACTGCGGAAGTGCTCCAGGTTTTGGAACGTCCCTCATGATGGCTTGAGTTTTTTCTTCTAATGTTTGGGCTAGAACCCAGGGTGTCACACTTTACTACTGAGGTGCCTGCACCCAAACCCTTCTATCTTTAAATCTCATTCAGAAAGTTCAATCCTGACTCAAATCTGTACTGTAAACAAAGGCCTCCTGTTCTGGTGGGGAGTGGGGAGGTGTGGGGGGGGGACAGTGTTATGAGAAACTGTTGGGAATTACTAGAAAAACCTTTGCCCTAAGGAAACATTACCTGGCTGGAAAGGTTCTTGACCTGCTGAGCGTGAATGATCTCTGGGGTATCAACGACAGAAGTGAAATTGGCTTTTTCCATTTCGGCTGATTGCTTGTACTTAATCTGTAAAAGGGACACCCATCAGTTCGGTGAATGTTTACGATACGCGTATCCCTTATAGGCTTGGTTGAAGTAAGACCTGATTATATTTCTTTCTTTCTTGTAATGATCTTTTTATGTGCATTGGTGTTTTGCCTGCATGTGTGTCTGTTTGAGGGTGTCAGATCCCCTGGAGCTAGAGTTACAGACAGTTGTGAACTGCCAGGTAGGTGCTGGGAATTGAACTTGGGTCCTCTGGAAGAGCAGCTGGTGTTCTTAGCCTCTGAACCATCTTCTCAGTCCGTCCTTCCTTCCTTCCTTCCTTCCTTCCTTCCTTCCTTCCTTCCTTCCTTC
>NW_004954821.1:0-1086 GCF_000317375.1 Microtus ochrogaster
CGGACACGGATGCCTTTCCAAGCTCCATCTTTCTCTCATGCTCACTGGATAGTAAACATGAATCACCATTAATAATCATTTCCCACAGCACGTCCAGGACAATCCATCCAGAGAAAATTGGAACTTCTTCTTTACTGAGGTCCGGTCCCATCAATTTGATGCTCATTTTAGAGAAAGGCCATTGAGCAAAATTAATGTACCCAAACAAATAGAGTTTGTCCTTGTAACTGATTCAGAGTATGACAGGAAACAAAGGGGCTGCCTTAATGGCCTCCTCGGGGAAATTTATTTTCAGAGCATGGAGTTATTTTCTTCTACTCTATGAGATTAGATTAAAATCTTTTTAAGAACAAGGAGAAGGAGCAAAACTGAGTTGTCTGTTTCTATAGACATCACTCGAGAGCCCTCCTGGAGCTCACTCGTTTGCCATTGTCCAATCAGATTAGGCTGCGGTCTTAGAGGTATTTTATTCCTGCCATTTTCAGGTTGCTTTTCTCTATCTGCTTCCTCCCACTCAAACATGGTTTACCCCCTACCCTTTAACATGAAGAGGAAAATCGGGAACTACCATAAGCCAGGAATTAGGGAGCTCCAGCCTTTTGAGAATGCCACTATGCCTGCCTAAGATATTGCTTTAGACATGGAAATGATTTGAATGTGTCTTCCAAAATTCATGTGTTAGAAATTTAATCCCTAACTTCACGTTAATGGTATGTGGGTTGGGATTTTTGGAAGACAGGACTCCATGAGGTCGTGAAGATGGGGATCCAACGACGTATCAGCTGCTTGATAGGACAAAGATAGACTCCACCTGCACTATCACATATCATGTCCTCTGCCGTGCTATGACATAGCAAGAAAGTCGTCACCAAGTGTCCTTTATCTTCTCAATCTCTAGACCCGTACATAAGATAAACCCCTGTTCTTCATGAATCAGTCTATGGTAGTCTACTACAGGAATAGAACACAGCTTAAGAATGACTATTAACAAAATCTCTGGCTATCTTTTTCTACTATACTGGATAGGCCAGTAATATTATCTACCTTGTACTAAGGAACAAGGAAAGAGGAAAAAAATGTCCCCCC
>NW_004954822.1:0-1085 GCF_000317375.1 Microtus ochrogaster
AGTGCTGGGATTAAAGGCGTGCGCCACCATCGCCCGGCCGACCATGGAATCTTAATACCCCAGAACTCATTGCTGTGATTTAACAGTTCCTTTAAAAAGAGATTCATATTTAAAAACTCGGAAATTCAGCGAGGGGAAGTGAAGGCATTATATATTTGATAAACCTTTCAACTTAGTTTCGGTTACTGATCTATGCATATTTACCAACCTTTGCGCTTCAGAATTTTGTTTTGTTTTCTTTCTTGAGACAGGGTTTCCCTGTAGGTTTGGAACCTGTCCTGGAACTCCGTCTGTATACCAGGCTGGCCTCGAACTCACAGAGATTGCCTGTCTCTGCCCCCTCCCCCAAGTGCTGGGATTAAAGGCGTGTGCCACCATCACCTGGCTTGTACTTCAGATCTTCAAATTTATTTGTCCTTAACTTTCCTCCTTTCCCCTCTTCTTTCTCCTTTGTTTTTTTTTAATTTTTTTTTTTTTTTTGAGGTAGTTGGGGTAGAAGCCGGCCTTATTTTGTAGCTCATGAAGTCCTGGAATTTATTACTTCTACTTCAGCTGCCCACATGAGACATTCAGCTTAAAATTTTCTTCTGAAAACAGTTTTGCTGCCGATCTGTGTCAGGAGAGTCACAAGCTTAAGACCAGTCTGTGTTAGGGAGACGCTCCTCATAAAGAAAATAACAAAATTCCATAAAGTTTTGCTACGTCTTCTTTTTCCTGACTGTTATTACTGTCAACATTTTGAAGCCGGGCGGTGGTGGCGCACGCCTTTAATCCCATCGATTGGGAGGCAGAGGCAGGCGGATCTCTGTGAGTTCGAGACCAGCCTGGTCTACAAGAGCTAGTTCCAGGACAGGCTCCAAAACCACAAAGAAACGCTGTCTCGAAAAACCAAAAAAAAAAAACCCAAAGAACAAACAAACAAAAAAACTAAACAAGACAAAACAAACAAAACAAAACAAAAAAGAAAGAAAAACAAACCAACACTTTGCTAGATGCTGTGGTACACAACTTCAATCCCAGGACTAGGGAGGCAGAGGCTGGCAAATCAATGTAGGTTCAAAGCTAGCCTGGTGTACTCAGTGAGA
>NW_004954823.1:0-1085 GCF_000317375.1 Microtus ochrogaster
ACCACCACCACCACCACCAGACAAAAAAATAAATAAACCTTTAAAAAACTCCAAACCCCAAAGTAAAACTATAAATATGGGATGATAAAGAGAATGTGTCAGAAAATTATTTAATAGTTGTGGTGCCGCTATATAAACTATGAGTAACAGCCTGAAAGAAAGTATGAAGAAATTACGAGTGGCATTGTGCTGAAATTACAGGCAATTTTCCTTGTTAAAGTGTTATATAATTTTGTTAGGAAAACTGACCAGTGCTTGTGCGAGCGTGTGTGTGTGTAGAGTTCTGGTTAGTAATTACAAGACCTTGAAGAGGTTACTGGGGACCTTCAAGCTTCACATGGACCATGTGTGAGAAGGAGATGATAATAGGATTACTTAGAGTTGTTATGAGACCAGATGAGGTAATGCAGGTACTGCACCCAGTTCTCATGTGTGGCACCAAATGAAATGTCATCAAGGTTGTGAAAGTAGCAACATCTTAGGCACTGATGATGATCGCCCTAGTGTTTTTCCTTGCTGGTCTCTACGGTTCACAGAAAACTGTTCATATGTCCAATCTTGACCATTAAAAGGTCCCCCTAGCTCTTGCCTGTTATCTGATTTAATTTCCAGCTCTCCAAGATGAGTTATTAGCTCTGGCCAAGCCTGAGATTTTCCAGCCACTGAACAAATACTGACAAAGTCACACTCAGGCATTGGTTTTACCTAATTCAGATACATTCATCTTCTAGAAGAAAGACGAGCAAACACACAATGCAAGAACATTTCCAAAGGTCATCTTTCCACCATTCTGTGCTGTAACAACTGAATTGATTGTTGATGGCAGAGTGGGACACACTGGTTGGTTGATATCTTAACATATCTGTTGCTAAGTATCAATATCAAATCTGTAGTTAAGTATTTTAAATACTACTGGGAAATCAATGTACCTTGGTTATTTGTTTTCATAAGAAAACCTGTAGATAGGTCCTACCATCCCACACTGCTCAGTTCTATAGACATTCCATTTGGAGATTATATCCTGATTCCTGATCTCTCCTCCTTCACTCTCTTTTCCTCTCTCTCTCTCTCTCTCTCTCTCTCTC
>NW_004954824.1:0-1085 GCF_000317375.1 Microtus ochrogaster
CTGTGAGTTCGAGACCAGCCTGGTCTACAGAGCTAGTGCCAGGACAGGCTCCAAAGCCACAGAGAAACCCTGTCTCGAAAAACCAAAAAAAAAAACAAAACAAAAAAAACCAGTAAGTTATTTTAGCGATGGAGTGATTAAGGTTGTATGGTATTGAAGACATACAGACCAATAAAAGATAATTAACAGTACAGAAATAAACCCATATATTCGCGGCAATTTATATTTATTTATATTCAAATGATGGCATTTTTTATGATTTTTGGCAAAAGAGCTAAAGCAAGGTGGTGAGGAGAAAAAACAGCCTTTCTTCTTTCTCTCTCTCTCTCTCTCTCTCTCTCTCTCTCTCTCTCTGACTGTCTGTCTTCCTTCCTTCCTTCTGTCCTTCCTTCCTTTCTTCCTCTCTATGTACCTCTGACTGATCTCAAACTCCAGGTCCTCGTACCTCAACCTTATAGGTGTGAAGCACCACACCTGCTAAAATAGTCTTTCCAGCAAACACCTGAAGGACTAGAGGTCTACATGCAAAGAAATGAGATGAGGCCCCTGCCTCACACCTCACACAAAACTGGCTCAAAATGCACCAAAACCCAAACGTAAAAGCTACTCCCATGAAACTATTAAGAAACTATTAACTATGTAAATCTTCACGTCCTTGAATTTGGCAATAACTTTGCTTTGTTTTGTTTTTTGAGACAGTATTTCATCATGTAGTCTGAGCTGTTATGGAACTCACTTTATAGACCAGGTTGGCCTTGAACTCAGAGATCCACCTGACTCTGCCTCCCGAGTGCTGGGATTAAAAGGTGTATCAAATTATCACCCAGAGGCAATAATTTCTTAAATCTGACACCAAAATCACGAGTAACTAAAGATAGGAAAAATAAACCAAATATTTATGCTAAAGGAGTTACTATCAAGAAAGCCAAAGAGAACTGGAAATAAGGCTCCATGGTTAGGATCAGTTGCTACTCTTGCAAAGGACCTGAGTTTGTTTCCCAGCACACACACACACCACACACACACACGCATACCATACACACACCACACACACACCACACACACACACCACACACACACCACAC
>NW_004954825.1:0-1085 GCF_000317375.1 Microtus ochrogaster
AGAAACCCTGTCTCGAAAAACCAAAAACAAAAAATAAATAAATATGGAGAAGACTGAGATGCAACACACGGGAAGGGCACACAAGGATTTCAACATTGCAATAAAGAATCTGAACCTAAAACAAAGGTCAACTTTGTCTCTCTGGGAGGAAACCACAGTTTAATGGAGGGAACTATTTCAGAAGTCAAGAGATGGATAGGGATGGCAAAGGCTGCATTCCAGCCACTAGGAGTGGTTCAGCCACCAAGAGACGTGACAACCACAAAAACAAAACTACAAGTCTATGAGCCACTTGTCTTGAGCTGCCTTCTTTACAACTCTGAAACCTGGCCAATGAAACGCTCCTCAGAACAGCCGCTGAACGTGTTTGAGATGGCATGTCTCAGGAGGATTCTAGGTGTCACACAAAGAGATAGGCTGCACAGTGATGGCATTAAGAAACATGTCCTTCTACAGAAGGAAGTAAACTACAGTATACGGCAACAGCACTTGAGATACTTTGGCCATGTTATGAGAGTGAATGATGGCAGATACTCGAAGATAGCCCTGCTTGGAGGAGTGCACAGGATAAAAGAGGAAGGTCCCAAAACACGCTGGACAGACAGCATAAAGGAAGACTGTGGAACGGTGGGTATGACAATAATGAAAGCATCTAGAACTGCCCAGGATAGGAACAACTGGAGAACCGCCATAAAAGGGCTGCCCATGCATGTTTAGCTAGGTCATAAATGATGATGAGTCAAGCATTATGTAGGTTCCTGAGGAACGGCAGGTATATTAGAGTTTGTTTACTCTCCAAGAAATAAACTGACTAGGGACGAAAAGGAGGTTTTCTGGACAACACATGTAATTGGGAATCTGAAAGCTACAAGGCAGTCTTACAAACATCAGAGAGAAGCATGCTAAGAAAGGGAACAGCCATAGCATAGGTGCCAGGACCAGGAGAACTCAGGCCCTCTAGCAGCAGACAGGAAGCCAGTGTGGCTGAAACAGAGAATCAGGAAGGAGAGGTGGGCTAAGGTGGGAGAGAGGCAGTCCCCCAGGCAATGGCTGAAAGGCTCCTCCTCTACAACAGAGCAGGTGGG
>NW_004954826.1:0-1085 GCF_000317375.1 Microtus ochrogaster
TGGAGCCTGTCCTGGAACTAGCTCTGTAGACCAGGCTGGCCTCGAATTCACAGAGATCCGCCTGCCTCTGCCTCCCGAGTGCTGGGATTAAAGGCGTGTGCCACCACCGCCCGGCTAAAGGTCTTTCTTTTTGAAACTCATTAAATCTGGGCAGTGTCGCCAGTCCAGAAATGTCTAGGACAGTGTTCACCATTTCCAGCCACCCTGGCATTCAGAAGCTACCATGATCATGGTTCAAGTGAGACAGACTGCTGTTTGAGCTGGTTGAGGGAGATCCAGGCATCATTCACGTATTGCTGGTTTTATAGGTATGCAGAATGCAAATGAAGGGGTCGGGGGAGCCAGAACCCAAACCTTCAAGCAAGCGTCAGAGGGTGAAACAATGTGTGTAGCAGAGCCAGGCTTTCCGAAGGGGACTGGTGAGGTGTGCAACTATAGCAGTGGATTCTGAACGGTTCTGGAGACCCCAGGAAGTTAGAGACGCTAGGAATGTGGACTATCTGCCAGGCAAAGCCAGGCACCAGGAATGGAGTCAGTGGAAGGGAGGGAGGTCTGTGTGCTGCAAACGGCCAAGCCATAGGAGTGGCCAGGACCTCAGGGGCAAACATCTCAAGGCTACGTGCCCTGATGCCAGCCATGAAACTACAGATGTCGATTCCGCTTTAATCTAATTTTTCTTTATTTGTTTAATTGGGGCTGGCTTACAGTTTCAGAGGTTTAGTCCATTACCATCATGGTGGGGAGCATGGCAGCATGCAGGCAGTTGCTGGAGCAGGAGCTGAGAGAGAGAAAGCTGGGGCCTGGCATAGGCTTTTGAATCCCAGTGAGACACTTCCTTAACAAGGCCACACTTACTCCAACAAGGCCACACCTCCACTTTCTAATGACTAAGTATTCAAATATATGAGTCAATGGGCACCACCATTCTTTTTCAAACCAGCACATTTTTGATTTTTTTTCTTTTCTTTTCTTCCTTTAAAAAAAAAAAGATATTGGGCTGGAGAGATGGCTCAGTGGTTAAGAGCATTGCCTGCTCTTCCAAAGGTCCTGAGTTCAATTCCCAGCAACCACATGGTGGCTCACAA
>NW_004954827.1:0-1085 GCF_000317375.1 Microtus ochrogaster
GTTAATCTGAGTATTCTATTGCTATAAGAAATCACAATTCCCCCACAAATTCATTAGTATGTTAGCCTCCTATGGTTCTAATATTCCTGTCTTTATGGTCCTATACATTCAATCCATCTCGTACTCTGCTTTTTCTGAGATAAAGTTTTGATCCCTAAAAATTGAATATTTACCTCCTGAAGAGGCTAATTTGTATGCCAAGTTTCTAATGAAATTATTGTTACATCTGCATCTGTGTCTACCAGACCTTCAATGACATCATTTTTATATTTTTAATTTTGGTCTTTGTTCATTTATAGACGTTTGCCAAAATACTAGCTTTATGGTTTCTCCTAATTTTTTTGCTTGGTCTTTTATCCAGAGCAGTATGGTTTCTTCTTTTCTTTTCTTTTCTTTTCTTTTCTTTTCTTTTCTTTTCTTTTCTTTTCTTAGACAGGGTTTCTCTGTAGCTTTGGTGCCTGTCCCGGAACTAGGTCTTGTAGAGCAGGCTGGCCTTGAACTCCCAGAGATCTGCCTGCCTCTGCCTCCTGAGTGCTGGGATTAAAGGCATGTGCCACCACTGCCCGGCGCAGTATGGTTTCTTACAATAGTATTAGGTTCTTTAATTGCTCTGTGAAGGAGGTTCCTCTATGACGACAGGAAACAATTGAACTGGATTTGGCATAGGGGCCTGTGAGAGGACCCTCACGGAGTTTAGTCCTCATTGACCTACATTCATTAGTCCAATGCCTGCCTTTGCCACACATTCTTTCAGAAGTCTTTTAAATTGCCAGGTGGATGTACACTTGAGGCCAGAAGTGTTGGGTCTTCTGGAGCTGGAGTTAGAGTCAGCTGGAGCTGACTGATGCTATGCTGGGAACTGAGTTGGGTTCTGTGCAAGAGCAGTATGAGCTGCTGAACCATCTCTCCAGACCATGCTTAAAAACTTAAAATAAAGCCGGGCAGTGGTGGCGCATACCTTTAATCCCAGCACTCGGGAGGCAGAGGCAGGTGGATCTCTGGCAGTTCGAGGCCAGCCTGGTCTACAAGAGCTAGTTCTGGGACAGGCACCAAAGCTACAGAGAAACCCTGTCTTGAAAAACCAA
>NW_004954828.1:0-1085 GCF_000317375.1 Microtus ochrogaster
TATTATTATTTGAAGTGATGGTGATTGAACTCAGGGCCCTGCACACACAGCCTTACTTCATTATTAGAAAGGAAGATTAAAATATGTTGAACCGTTACTTTGGGAGGGGGTTATAGAATGGATAGAAATTTAACTAAAAAGTGACACACTGAGATTTGAGGGTCAGGTTCTTTTATGAAGTGGTCTCTAGTATGCGTCCTAGAAATGATAGGCATAGTGCACCACACTATGACCAGATTAGAACTAAGAACGTCCCAAAACCCCTGTAAATACTGGCATCCAATTAACAATTAAACCGGCAGTAACATCATGTAAAGCTCTGATGTTGCTGGTTGTGATTTGCATTGTTACCAACCTGATGCTTTTCTGGATTACTCTGGGTTTCATCCTCTAGACCGTTTCTATAAACTGCATGTGTGCATAATTAAAATAGCTAGCTGGGACTGTGGAAAACCTGTGCATTTTTTTTGCATTTTAACCCAAACAGTAAGGGGCTGTGAAGGTCTGGGTTTGATTTCATTCTCTCTCTGCCAATTTAGCTTGTCTGAGTACAGGTACAGTTGAAACTCAAAGACCCTGTGAGGACGGAAAGCAGACTCAAGCTGTGGAACTCAGAGTGTGTTTGAACTAAATCCTTATCTGGGCGGCTGATTTAGAAACCTTTGGTTTCTTAATAATGTGATTTTCAAGCTCAGCTTTTCGCCATTGGCATTGTTACCCCAAGATTTAAATATATCACCAAACTAAGTTTCCCCAGAAAGACTTAACGGTGAAGTGGAGCACAAGCCTGATGCTAGAGTAGTATTTCTGTCTGTTAAATATCACAACACCACCTTTTTAGTCATGCTTTTGTTTAGTTATATACAGAGCTAATAGATCAGCAAGAAAGTTGTTTTTTGTTTTTTATTTGAGATTTTAAAAAAGATTTAGGGCATCTGCTGTGACATAGTGCCTTCTACACATGAGCTGACCTATCTCTGCCAGTAGAGATAAGTTAGGGTAAGTGTTCTAATTCACTTGCTTACGGGTTATCTGCAAACTGCTGTTTGCGAGTGTTTTTTTTTTTTTTTGATTAAACAAGACAG
>NW_004954829.1:0-1085 GCF_000317375.1 Microtus ochrogaster
GTGTGGTGTGTGTGTGGTGTGTGTGTGTGGTGTGTGTGTGGTGTGTGTATGGTATGCGTGTGTGTGTGTGGTGTGTGTGTGTGCTGGGAAACAAACTCAGGTCCTTTGCAAGAGTAGCAACTGATCCTAACCATGGAGCCTTATTTCCAGTTCTCTTTGGCTTTCTTGATAGTAACTCCTTTAGCATAAATATTTGGTTTATTTTTCCTATCTTTAGTTACTCGTGATTTTGGTGTCAGATTTAAGAAATTATTGCCTCTGGGTGATAATTTGATACACCTTTTAATCCCAGCACTCGGGAGGCAGAGTCAGGTGGATCTCTGAGTTCAAGGCCAACCTGGTCTATAAAGTGAGTTCCATAACAGCTCAGACTACATGATGAAATACTGTCTCAAAAAACAAAACAAAGCAAAGTTATTGCCAAATTCAAGGACGTGAAGATTTACATAGTTAATAGTTTCTTAATAGTTTCATGGGAGTAGCTTTTACGTTTGGGTTTTGGTGCATTTTGAGCCAGTTTTGTGTGAGGTGTGAGGCAGGGGCCTCATCTCATTTCTTTGCATGTAGACCTCTAGTCCTTCAGGTGTTTGCTGGAAAGACTATTTTAGCAGGTGTGGTGCTTCACACCTATAAGGTTGAGGTACGAGGACCTGGAGTTTGAGATCAGTCAGAGGTACATAGAGAGGAAGAAAGGAAGGAAGGACAGAAGGAAGGAAGGAAGACAGACAGTCAGAGAGAGAGAGAGAGAGAGAGAGAGAGAGAGAGAGAGAAAGAAGAAAGGCTGTTTTTTCTCCTCACCACCTTGCTTTAGCTCTTTTGCCAAAAATCATAAAAAATGCCATCATTTGAATATAAATAAATATAAATTGCCGCGAATATATGGGTTTATTTCTGTACTGTTAATTATCTTTTATTGGTCTGTATGTCTTCAATACCATACAACCTTAATCACTCCATCGCTAAAATAACTTACTGGTTTTTTTTGTTTTGTTTTTTTTTTTGGTTTTTCGAGACAGGGTTTCTCTGTGGCTTTGGAGCCTGTCCTGGAACTAGCTTTGTAGACCAGGCTGGTCTCGAACTCACAG